>NC_030422.2:24727599-25027599 GCF_001660625.3 Ictalurus punctatus
TTTGAGTTTCAAAATTATCGACCGCACCTTTAAGCAGATGCTGTTGGATAGCTCTTGATCTGTAGCCCAGTGTAATTACACTGATTTCACAAGAACTTATACTTTCCTAGTTGTCATTAGTAATATTGTTTATTTTCCAAGCACTATGGAGCGCAAAGTACAGGAAATGAGAAATAAAGTGGCCTTCCTCACTGGTGGTATTATACTGATGCATTCGCTGCTGTTTGAATGGCAGCCTAGCATTGAGACTGTGCTAGCGGTAGAATAACATGGCACCAGGATGAGAAACAGGCGTGTGATTTTGCAGGTGTCAGCAGCAGGGCTCGCTCGCTCGATCTCTCGCTTGCCTGCGTGCTCACTGGGGTAGATGTGTGAAACTGCCTTTCTGGATCCAATTTGCTTGCTTCCTTCACTTTCAACTGTGGGTTTCGGCTGCATTTGCAGAGGTCCAGGGTCTCTTGTGATTAACCCCGTCTGGCCTGCACGGCTGTCTGCGAGCAGAGGCGGAGAGAATTATTCCTGACGATATGGAAAAAAAAAAAATACACTGAGAGGAGCTCATCATTCTGGTCTGGTATGCATGAAGATGTGCCAAATAGAGGATTCCCATGAGGAGATAGTCCAGATGAAGCGTAGCCCCTTTTGGGAAGTACGTACATAGCCTTCAGCTAGAGTTCAGCTTTTACAACCGAGGAAGTGCACACTTGCTCGAGCGTTTGACACACTGGGGGCCTATTAACACACTTTACTTCTTTTCCCCTGCTCTTTTCTCTTTCTTCCGTCCGAGGGCTGTAAGTGGGGAATGCACTGCCACTGGTCGACATTCTGCTCTCTGTTTCTTTACCAGTTATGGGTTTCCGGGAGGAAAACAGGGATTGAAGCTCATTACCACAGAGTTATGTGACACACAGCTGCTGTGCAGTGATTCAGATTGTAATTAGCACCAGGGCTATTCTTAAAGACTCATCTGGGACCTGGTTCCTGTGTCATTAGTGCAGATAAGTTCGGCCAGGAGTTCCTGCCTCGATTTAAGCAAGCCGAAAGGATGAAAGAGGAGGAAATATCTTATAGTTAGCAATAAAAAAATGGCTTTCGGATATATTTCTGTCAAATGTTCTCGTGCTACTGTCAGTATACAGAAAGTCAACGCTGTTGATCCTGCAATAAACACACTGTTTGGCCTTTCCTGGGCTTTCTGAAATGTCGAACTGTGATCGGTGTGTGTGTATGGTGTAAACCGTTTGAACCGAAACGTTGCTCACTCCCACGTCAGTTAAGTTGTTATAAGGAGACATACATTCTTGTTTCATGTTCCTCCTGAGTTGTACTTTTCTGTAGATTTTTTATATGGTAATCTATCATCCTCCTTCCTGCTTTCCATTCTTTCATATCTCTGTCTTTTCCGTCCCACCCTGTCTCCATCTGTCTCTCTTTTTTTTTTTACACTTGCATGCACACACTTTTTTCATTATCTGTCTTTTGCTTTGGCAGTATATCTGTCTCTCTGCCACTCACACACTTTTCTCCCATCTGTCCCCCTCTTTTTCCTTGTAGAACACACAATTACTCGATTCGTGTCCTATTCAACAGTCCGTGGCTCTCTTTGTCTCTTTCTGTCTTCGTCTGTCCGTTTGTCGCCCTTTCTCTGAGTTTTTGTGTCTCTCTGTCCATGTGTGAACACTCTCTGGGCCCCAGAGTGTCTCTAGCCTTTATAACATTTAAACCACCCAGCTGTTAAAACTCAACCCAATGCACAATCCCCTCTGTTTCCTTCTTTATACATTCTATACAGAATTATAGTCCAAAACTAGAAAACAGAACAAATTAGAAGTATGAGATCCGGATAGATTCTGAAAAGATGGAGATTAGTGTGATGAATATTGATGGTTGTCATGTATCAGAGAAGGAACTCTGAACTAAAGTTCCCAGCAGCCACTGCGCCTCACTACATCAGTCGCATGACCACCTGTACCTGAATCACATTCTAGTTAACGAGCACTCGTGTATATAGCCATCTGTCTCCATCTCTAAATCGTGACAATGGTGTTTAGATGGAGTGGATGTGCATGTTGGCATGGAGATGTGACTCCTCGACTATATAGTCGTATGGCTGATATTTGGTGTTGAAATTCGTATTAGTATTAAATAGAAAATTTGAAGTAGAAATGTGAATCTGAAATTTTGAATCGTAGCACAAGGCTCATTCGGGGCTTCGCTTCATTTTCACACTAATTGGACAAACCAAAGCTTCCTGCACTTTGACTATGACACAAAGTCGAGTCATTTCCATTTGTACTTATAAAACATGCCTTTGATTGTGTTTTTGCGTTAACAGATGTGAACAGTTTTACAAAGAGACACCAAATTCTTGGTGATTTATCCATCACTTTCCAGTAAATAAACAACGATATAGTCAATGCAGTGATCTGCAGAACCTCAGGGAAGCTGTAGACTTTGGGTAATTTAGCGGTGGTTACCAGAATTTCAGCTATTGAAGAAAATCTGTTCCAGCGCTCACAAATTCTCTTACCACATGCTGCCTCATAGTATTCAGAGTTGGAAAATCGGGTGCAACAGTCATGTTAGTGTTTACGCGAGGAAAGTTCTACGTTAATTCAGATCGTTTTCACGCACATGTTTAAGTTCCTTTTCTTGGCTTTCCGATGATTAAAATGAGCTGTATGCAGCTCTGAGGTTGAAGAAGAAATGTCGGAGAGAGGTTTTTTCAATAGTGTGTAGACCACCTGAAAAAAAGCTGGGAAAAAATCAGGGATAGAAAATGAAGACTGAAGAAGTAGACATTTTGACATCTTTTAGCCTCTTTGATGCCAAATGTAATACACTAGATAAATGAAATTTTAAAAATTAAATACACTAATAAAATGATATAAGAATGAGAACATAGCAAGCATGTAAATAAATGAGTCTAGTATACTGCCAATATATTTGTGCATGAAAAGCCATAAATGTTATCATCACATTAATCACGTTTGGATCCAGTTTAATAACCGGGCCTCCACACTAATTATTCATCAGCTTATAAAAAGGCACTTGATCCAGCACATCCTCTTTTATTATAACGAGGTCATGAAAGTATAATGTAAGTGTGGGAAGTAGGTTATTTCATCATGCTTTTAATTTGCTATATTGAGTTGTTCAGTTAATAAAATAATGGCCCTACTTTTGTGAATTCGCTGTGCTCTGGTGTAAAGAAAACATGTCGGCCTCCTCATCCGACACCAGTGTCTGGCCTCACGCTATGGGAAAAAATACTGTAGTCGCCTAGTGATGTTTCATTGGGACACAAACTTGCATTCATGTCATAACCCCCAAAACGCACTTCAACTTTTGTATGCCTAATGAAAAACATCGCATTTCAAAATGATGATGACCCCTGACCTATTCTCTCTCCCTCTCTCTCTCTCTCTCTCTCTCTTTCTCTCTCTCTCTTTCTCTCTCCCTCTCTCTCTCTCTCTCTCTCTCTCTCTCTCTCTCTCTCTCTCTTTCTCTCTCTCTCTCTCTCTCTCTCTCTCTCTCTCTCTCTCTCTCTCTCT
This sequence comes from Ictalurus punctatus, assembly GCF_001660625.3. Lineage (NCBI taxonomy): Eukaryota > Metazoa > Chordata > Actinopteri > Siluriformes > Ictaluridae > Ictalurus > Ictalurus punctatus. The sequence goes on from NC_030422.2 coordinate 24,731,154, forward strand.
CTCTCTCTCTCTCTCTCTCTCACTCTCCTCTGTGTGTGTGTCTGTGTGTGCAGCATGCCCACCAGGGACATACAAGCCCGAGGCAGTACCAGGGGGTGTGGGGACATGCTTGTCGTGTCCAGACCCTCAGCACACCTCCAGGCCTGGCAGCACTTCTATGTCTGACTGTGTGTGTAATGAGGGATACACACGGCACAATCACACCTGCCAAGGTACACAGCTCATGATGATGATGATGATGATGATGACAGCAAATTATTAAAATTTATTAAGTAAACGATGACATGTAATTTCGGCTTGGTTCATAGGGCCTTCATAACATATTCATAAGTATTGCATAAATATGTTGTAAAGCAATAATAGACCATTTAGACAAAACCAGTGAAATGACAAACTTTTTTTTGTTTTATTTTTAAAAAATTTCGACATGAGTAGTACCACTGTGGTTTGATCTGTATCTGTAACTTTATTGTTGTAGCTGTCATTTTATTGTTGAAACTTCTGTTTAATTTTTTACTAACAGCACATTCATGAAGTACTGAGAAATCTCCTATAAAGTGCCCACATGTCATCTTACCCTTTGTAAACTGTATTTGCTGTACCCACTTCTTATACGAGTATGGAACTGGCAGTTCTTCTGCATTCAAAACTATAACGAGACACTATTCCAGTACAACTGCACTGATATCTGAAGCCCAGATGCCAGCAATGTTTTCATTTTAAAGCCCGTTGTTTTTGACCCACAGTCATGTGACTAGTGATTGTAAGTGTAACATGACTGTCCATGTGTTGCTTTGTTTTTTCTCTCTCTCTGTAGCGGTGGTGTGTGCAGTTCTCTCTCCTCCACAGAATGGCTTCTTCATCCAGAGCATGTGTAATAACCAGTATAACTCCGCGTGTGGTGTGCGTTGTCTACCAGGCTTTGAGCTGCAAGGGAGCAGCATCAGATTGTGCCAAGCGGACGGCACCTGGTCTGGAGCTCCACCCACCTGCACAGGTGAGGCTGAAGACTCAAACACACACATGATGGATTACTACATGTACTGAGTGGATAGGCTCCAGATTGAACCAGATATATTCCCCAATATATTCCCTTGCTCATATTTTCTTTTAGATTTTTGACTAAATAGTGTCTATAAATTAGACTCCAATATTAAGACAAAGATATATGAATATTTCTTTAAACGTGATGCTTACATTAATGTGTGTAATGGGCAGAAATTGTACAGCAGGTGCCAGTCAGGGGGATCCCTTTTAGTCTTTTTATCTCTCTCTTATTATTTTAAGTCCCTGTAGGAGAACTTATTGTTTTTATGTTTGATTCTTGCACAGTGGGAAGCTCACAGTCCCTGTAGCTCCCATATGTTTTATTATATGAAGGAAGTCTACAACTCTTTTCTCTCTCTCTCTCTCTCTCTCTCTCTCTCTCTCTCTCTCTCTCTCTCTCTCTGTGTGTGTGTATGGCCATAGAAGCTCCATAGTCTGCTTTTTATTTATTCTTAAAAAACTACCAACTGTTACACTAACACACACACACACATACACACACACACACACACACAATATACCACTGAAAGTGCAGTGTTTTTAATTACCCCCACCCCCCCACCCCCCACCGGTCCATGTCTTCTGAGTACTATACAGCCTTTGTTAGTAATAGATAAAGTTACATGTTTTATGCAGCATTAAATCCACACCAAGGAAAGGAAGGAAACAACACAGGAAAGAAATCGGAACATTCACTCAATCATTTTCTGTAACCGCTTTATCCTGGTCAGGCTCATGCACCATACACACATTCATACAGTCTAGCACACAAAAGGGGAAATACAGACCAGCCGGTCCGCATAGCAGCATGTTTCGGGAGGTCGGAATAAACCCGAGAACTGTGAGGGAACTTACAGAGAAAACACTCCACACAGACGGTCCCATGAGCTCAGGATCGAACCATGAACCCCAAAGCTGTGAGGTGGCGACACTAAAGCAGAAAACAGACACGCACATAATAAAATAGACAATATTGATACAGTATATAATTACACATGAACAACAACAAAAACAAACATAAAAAATAGGCGATAAGTTTGAGAACAAAAAATAAAATGCAAGATGGAGATGAGTAGTAGATGATGTCTCTAAAGAACAGCACAATTCTGTGTTATTATAAACAAATGTACATGCACTCTATGGTCAACAGGAGGAAGTTTGAAGCACACAATTGTATAGAATGTTTTTGTATGCTGTAGCATTACAATTTCCCTTCACTGGAGCTAAGAGACCGCAAACCTGTCCCAGCATCACAGTGAGCACAAATCCCCTTGAGCCATTCTCTAAAATCTAGTGGAAAGCCTTCCCAGAAGAGTGGAGGCTATTATAACAACAAAGGAGGACTAAATCTGGACTGGGATGTTCAGCAAGCCCATATAAGTGTGATGGTCACGTGTCCACAAACTTTTGGCTATATAGTGTATCTCAGACCAGTGCGTGTGTGTGTGTGTGTAATAATTAGCTTTTATTTTTCAGAACCTCAGCGCTTGGTACACCACTATTCTCAGTATAAAAAGAAACGGCATGTCTCTAAGCCGCAGTCACAGACTCTTACTAGCTTTACTGCTCTCACATACTCACTTCCTGTCTTCACTCTAATTTTCCTTTTTTGTGATTCGATCCTGCTTCTCACATCTTCCGCTCTGTATTGTTCTTCTGACATTGAGTTATTACGCTGCACGTAAATTTACATATAAATTCATTCATTAGACTGACATTTTTATGCAAAATGACTGGTAAATGAGACACAATGCAATCCAAGCTGTTAAAGGAGCTGAACGCAATACTAACTAAGTATCTACAAATAAGCTAAAATCTGGAAAGATAGCCAAGAAACAGAGTGAATAGAAACTAAATACGAACGTTGGAGTAATTGCTGAGGACCTCGATACATTTCAACGTTATAACACTAATACATCACAAGGAATTGACGTGTGTGTGTGTGTGTGTGTGTGTGTGTTCTATGCAGTGCGTTCCTGTCCAGCTCTGTCCACTCCACAACATGGACAGCTGAATTGTAGCAACGGCGACTCCTCCGCTCGGCTCGAGTGTGCAGTGCGCTGTCAGAAAGGCTACAGGCTGGAGGGCAAAGCCAAACTCACCTGCCTGCCAAGCTTACAGTGGAGCAGCCCTCCACCTCGGTGTGTGGGTAAGCTAACAATCACGTGTGGGTGTGTGTGTGTGTGTGTGAGAAAGACATTTGTGTCAGTGGTGCAGAGTAGTAGTAGTAGTTTGACATTTAAGTTTATGGCATTTGGCAGACACTCATGTGAATTCAAAGCACAGGAATGCTTCATTATTTACTTGGAAAACAAATCTTTATATTAGTACAACTTGTTAAGAGTCTAAAGAAACCAACTTTTTTTTTTTAAGTATGTAATTTGTGTTAATTTGTTCAAGTGCTTGTTATAAACATGCATGGGGAAGTTAGTTCCACCACATGGAGGTCTATACAGAAAAGAGTGTTGATGCTTGTCCTTCTTGCATCTTGATGGGAGGTAGGCCTGAAGAGTTGGGCCCGAAGAGCTGAACGGAGGGGTCAGGGTTTGATGGGCTGGTCCATTTTTAAAAAAATTATTTTCTCGGCAAGGATCGTGGTTTTAAATGTAATGCAGCTGGTACAGGAAGGGTGACATGGGTGAGCTCAGGCTGAGCAACCAGGAGTGTGTTTCAGTAGTCGAGTCTGGAGAGGGTGAACAAGCGCCTGAGCGGCCGTCCTCCCATCGTTCAGTGATCTAACAGCACACCAAACGTTTATTCAGAAGGAGTAATCACGGAGTTCGCAATGGAGTCAGCACGATAAAGCTGTTGCTGGGTTAGTGTAGGTTTTAGGATTTAGTTGCTGATGAGCTGTGATCCATGATGAGAGACATGCTGAGAGTCTCTGATGAGCGTAAGGAGAGGAAGATTTGTTTGTCAGCTGCATGACAGTGCTATAGCATTTCACCACGCGTACCAGGACTAGGCTTTGTTGGACACCAAAGTGTCAAATTATTTTTACTTGAACGCAGCTGATGTGAGTTTATTAACCGATGTGTATCTTCTTCGATGATGACAGTTCCATTGTTTTTGCTGTCATGTCTCAATTTTGTGGGAAACAAACTAAACCCCCCAAAGAACCACTGGTTTCAGTTCTTGTTTTCGAACGTGGAAAAACACTGTTCGTGAACTAAGCACCTAGGCTTGACGCTGTCTCTGTGTCTCTCTTGCACTCAGGAATCTCACCTCAGCTGTGGGCTGTAGCATGTGCTGTAGATTAGCCTCAACCACAAGACAAACCCTACAGAGCTTCCATGGCCAGGGCTTGTCTGCAACTCTCTGGCTTGTCTGTGCTCTGCCTCCCATGACTCACTGCGCTCCGTTTAAGCTCCAGACATCTGCTGAGCCAGCCAGCCAAACCTCACTAGCTGCTGTTTATCACTTTCCATTTCTCCAGCTCTCCCCATTTCTCTCCATCAGACTGGTCCTACAGCAGACGTCCATGTCACACTAGTGGCTAACCTTGTGGTTGCTGTTATTTGCTCTTCTATATAGGTGCATGTGTAATGTAAGCAAAGGGCATGAAGAGCTCCAGAGCGTTTCGCTCTGTGTTTGTGCTGTCAGTTGTACTGCGTCCAGTCTCCCAGTATGTCTGCTGAAACCATAGCCAAGCCTGTGCAGCAGGCTCCAAAGAGAGATGTTGTTCGGGGTGAAGTCTTCTCACTGACTGTGTGTGTGTGGCTTTTCTACCACTGTGTCCAAGAATGCAGAAACCCCATGTTTCTGTAATGTGGGGAAACTCTCTCTCTCTCTCTCTCTCTCTCTCTCTCTCTCTCTCTCTCTCTCTCTCTCGCTCGCTCCTAAACTAATATTATGGAAACTATGTCTCCAGCTTTATAAGAGCATTATCACACCCTAAATATAAATGTTTTATAAGAGTCGCCGTGGTACAGAATTAGGCCAGTTATCTTCATACATGAAATGGTTAATCAGTTCATTAATTAAAATACTATTATCACAATATTTATAATATTTATCTAATAACATTTAGTTAGATTTAACCAACCACTTTCTAAAGGCTACCATTACTCATGTTATGCTTACATATCAAAGAGCATCATGTTGTTCTTTTAATCGAAAATTAAATCATTCCTTTCTGGGCCTCTAACTCTGCTGCCTGACATTCCTCCTGTGTTTGATGGGCTCCAGACAAATTAAAGGAATTTTAAAAGCTGCGTCATTTATTTTTCTTCATTTAGTCGAGCCAAAATAGGCCTACCCTAAACCGTTATGATCACTGTCATAAGGAAAATTGAACATGGTAACATAATATCAAGTGCTTGGAGTTATAACTTTGATTAAGTATCTGAAACAGAAATAATGAGAAATAAAATTCATTGATTCCTGATCTGTTACTCTGATAAGGTGTCTGTCCTCACACCAACTCTCAATTCTTTATGTTGTCCCCTTTCAGAGGTGCGTTGTTCCCCCATGGTAACCTCGGAGCAGGTCCGTCTGTCACCTCCTGCCTGTGGAAAAAGAGCAATGCGGAGTGGAGCTGTGTGCAGATTTTCTTGTCGCCGTGGTTATCGTCTCCTGGGTAATCCAGAGGTGCGCTGCCTGCCAAGTGGAGACTGGAGTAACAATATACATAAAGTCACCTGTGCAGGTACCAGAACTGTGTGTGTGAGGGAGAGAGTGAGAGCGAGAGAGAGAGTGAGAGAGAGTGAGAGAGAGTGAGAGAGAGTGAGAGAGAGTGAGTGAAAAAGAGAGTGAGAGAGAGAGTGAGTGAGAGAGAGTGAGAGAGAAAGAGAGTGAGAGAGTGAGAGAGAGACTGAGAGAGAGTAAGATAGTGAGAGAGAGTGAGAGAGCGTGAGAGAGTGAGTGATAAAGAGTGAGAGAGTGAGTTAGAAAGTGAGAGAGAGTGAGAGAGAGAGTGAGAAAGAGAAAGAGGGAGAGAAAGAGTGAGTGAGAGAGAGAGTGAGAGAGAGTGAGTGAGAAAGAGAGTGGGAAAGAGAGAGTGAGTGAGAGAGAGAGTGGGAGAGAGTGAGTGAGAGAGAGGGGGAGAGAGTGAGTGAGTGAGAGAGTGAGAGAGAGTGAGAGAGAGAGAGTGAGAGACAGAGTGAGAGAGAGTGAGTGAGAGAGAAGGGGAGAGAGTGAGTGAGAGAGTGAGAGAGAGAGTGAGAGAGAGAGAGTGAGTGAGAGACAGAGTGAGAGAGAGTGAGTGAGAGAGAAGGGGAGAGAGTGAGAGAGAGAGTGAGAGAGAGAGAGTGAGTGAGAGACAGAGTGAGAGAGAGTGAGTGAGAGAGAAGGGGAGAGAGTGAGAGAGAGAGTGAGAGAGAGAGAGTGAGTGAGAGACAGAGTGAGAGAGAGTGAGTGAAAGAGAAGGGGAGAGAGTGAGTGAGTGAGTGAGAGAGAGTGAGGGAGTGAGAGAGAGAGAGAGTGAGTGAGAGCGAGAGTGAGTGTGTGAGAGAGAGAGAGAGAGGGGGGGGGAGATAGTGAGTGAGAGAGAGAGAGAATGGGGGAGAGAGAGAGGGGGAGAGACACTGGTAGTTGTCTGTAAGGTATGAAATGTGGCATCACAAGCGTGCAGATGAGTGCAGATGTGTGCAGATGAGTGCAGATGTGTGCAGATGTGTGCAGAAGGGATGTCTGGTTCAGCAGGTGGTCTTTTTTAATGCTACAACACCCAGCTGAACTCTCCATGTAATGCCCAGCAGGCTTAATGGAAACTCCTCAAACACCATGCGTGCAAAAACTAAAGGATTCCAGTGAGCAGGGCCTGACGTGGCCTGACTGAGCCCAGGCAGAATCTGAATAGAATTGATGGCTTCTGCTTTCTATCACTAAGATGCCCTCTCCATCTGCACATTTATTCAGTTGGACCAGGGGAAGAAAAGGGTTACATGCTCCACTGTGAATGCATGCATGCATGCGTGTGTGTGTGCGCGTGTGCGTGTGCGTGTGTCTTTGTGTTAGTACACATATTTATGTGTGTTTTCCATGTTTGATTCTGGCTCAGACCCAGCGAGATGCTTTTATGATAAAGTGTATTGCTCTAACCCAAAGTATTTAACTTCTAATTTAAGTTAAAAAAAATTTTTTTTAAAAAAACAGCTTTTGGGACATCAGTATTCATTTATGAATAACATTTTTTGTGGAACTTCATGAATTCTTCTGTTCAGATGTGTTTGCGAATTTAGCTTCAGTTGTGTAAAACGCGTGCTTTCTGAGTCACTGTAGAACTATTTTTCAGATGGAAGGATTTGTGCTTAATCGTTACCAACATATTAAATGCACTCATTTCCTCAGTTTTGAGTTGATGGTAACATTTATTTTCAGCCCACCATTACTTCCAAATCATCCGAGGTTTATTTTCGCATTCTTATTGTTTTATTTGGGGTTTGTTATAATTCTCATAGATGCAGAGCCTCCATGGATTCAGTGTCCTGAGAACATTGTCACACAGACCAACAAGCATCAGGGCTCCTCCAATGTCACTCTGAGCGCACCAGTGCTGAGAGATAACTCCGGAGATGAGGTAACTTTTATTTGACTTTTCTTTTCTCGTTTAGTCTTTTGAACTTTAGTTTCTCCTCAGATACACACATCACAAGAAACAAGAGCAATCTGATCCTTCATGTAGAGTTTAGAGGGTGTAGTGGAACCAGCTTTTATCCCATGTTATTATAACAGACGCTCATTTTGCAAACCCTTACAGAATTGAAACAATAAGCCTTCCTAATTGGCTATGGCTGGAAATGTCTGAACGGGATCCAGTTAAGCAGTGCTGAAAGGTTCTTCATGTTTTTTTTTGTTTTGTTTTTTACAGTCTGAATTATCATAGAAACTTAGCAACGTTAACAATGATATTTTAGAGACCTACATGTGACCTGGTCCATGGCACTGACTCAGATTCCCTCGCTGAAATGTCAGTAATCTGCGCCGCTCCTTCGTGTGCTCTTTAATCGAGCTCAAGACATGACGTAAATCTGTCCACTTTTTGGTTCGGTAAATCCAGTCATGTCAGTTTCGACCATACGGTAATGATTATTTATTGCTCTAAAAAAACAAAGTCCTTTTTACAGAGACAAACTGGAGAATCCTGAACGACTAGCCTTAACAGATAATTACTGTCAAGCGTTCTGGCTTTGCTCTTACATCCAGTAAGAGTTCTTACTTGGAGCTTGTGGGCAAGCTATCAGAGATCCTTGACCTCAGCATCCCACATGCCTATTATAGTGTTCATGTTTACGTCACCAACACTGAAAGGTCTTAACGCCTTCATAAGAATGTCAGTATCCATTAGCAAAAAAATATCATATTACTCACCTGGAATGACAGAACCAAAATAGCTCTAACACATCATTTTAAACTGTTAACAGATCACTGAAACTTAGACCATCTCACAGCAAAACTGAAGAACTATTTATATTAATGAAGTTCTACAGTTGCTGCTCAGCGGTTACAGCTCAGAAGGTCGAGAGTTTAAATCTGGACACTCCAACCCCGGTTTCACCATCAGGACAATGGCCTGCAAATAATTGCCTGTAAATGGAAGCAACTTGATCTCCAAAATATTTCACAATATCCTGAGAGCAGATTCCCAAACTTACCCCCTAAAGCAAAACCTTTGCTGAATCTTTTTTTTTTTTTTTAAATCATACTTTTTAATCTTTTATTGTGAAGCATCTGTGAACTTAGCTAGCTCGTGTTATCACTTTTGTTATAGCAGCTATAAACATTTAATTCCTTACTTTCAATTAAAGTTAATTAAGCAGAAAAAATATTGAGAATCCGCCAAAAAGCAAAGATCCTCCATCTTCATGGCATTCCCATGTCAGAAAACCTTTAACTCTGATTGATGATGCAGCTTGCCCACCACATGTCCTAGTCAAGTAGGTGCTCCTGTAGAAACAATATCATATTAGAGTGAGTGTACTAATATAAACCTGTGAGATTGATTACAGCCGGATTGCAGCTGCCAGTGCTGCTGTTCAGACTTCAGACTTCAGACACGTTCAGATTTGAGACATTGCTCTGGTATAAAGTATAATAAATATGTACTCTGGTTCATTTCTCAGGTTGTTGTCCAGGTCACACCCATTCTTAGCCCTGCCCAGCCTTTCCCAATTGGCACAGAAGTCATCACGTACACAGCTACTGATCCTGCTGGGAACAAGGCCAACTGCTCCTTCACTGTCACTGTTATCGGTGTGTCCTGCTTTCCAACTTATTTATAATGCACTGGACATGTCCAGACGTCTCTGTCCGTTTAATTAAAAATGTATTGTTTGATTTTTTCAGTGGAATTCACTATGTTTTTTTAAATTATTATTATCTTAGGCAGAAGTGCAAGGAACCCAGAGCATGCACTCGACTGCCTTTATTTGGTCCTCGGTTTTTTACAGGACGTTGCCGTAATCATTTTGGAATCCTAACAATGTTTCTATTTCCTTAGATATGGAGCCTCCGTTGATTGACAGGTGCCGGTCTCCGCCCACCATCCAGGCCACAGACACGGAGACGCCTGTCTACTGGGAAGAGCCACAGTTTTCAGACAATTCAGGTACACACCCACATAAATGGAGCGTGTGAGAGAGAGAGAGAGAGAGTGAGAGTGAGATCGATGGAAATTAAGGAACCGAAATGGAGTTAATGAATAAGGGCAAGATATCCACACAAAGTGTCCAGGAAAAATGTAGCCCACGTTGGAAAAGGCCAGGATTCCGACTGCGGTGCCGTGAGAACTGAATCTATGGAAACCAGGTTTCCATGGGCCATGTGTGAATCAGACAGCTCCTGAAATCCCTTGTGAGCGTGTGCTAGACCCATCACTACAGGATTTTACTGCATTCACCGATTCAGCTGATTCGCAGGCATTCAGGAAACGTTTTCCTACATCGAGAATTTATCAGATGAGATTTCAAGGCAGTGATAAGCCAGGGTCGGGGTGTATTGCTTTGTTAGATGCAGGAGAGGAAAACAGCAAAGCGTTTCTCTGTATTAAAGCAGGCATTTACAGCATTAAACTAAAACCATCAAATTAAATGAAACATGGTAATCATGCCAGCACACACACACACACACACACACACACACACACACACATACACGTGCAACTGGCCCAATGTGGCTTCTCTGAGGCGATCTGTCGACGTCACATCAACGTTATTCTGACGATAGCACTCTGTGGTTTTCCGAGTCCACACCCTGATGCTGGGCTATATTTAGGAAAGCGCGGCGGCGAGAGGCACCATCCAGCAGCCGCTGCTCCCAGACATTTGTCAGACAGTTTGGAATGGCTGTGGAGCTTCTCTGTGTACTGTGGAAAACACTGTGTGTGCGCACATGTGAGTCATGCATGTGTAAGCATGATCGTGTGTTTGTGTTTTGTCTGCATCACTCTGAAATCACTAAAATAACCTTGAAACTGTGCAAAATTAGGAATTTTATTACTGCCCACAGCTCTAGCGGTGATTTGGCTCTAGCGCTGGAGCTTGTTGATGCTCAGACAGCACACTGACTGCACTCACGGGTTAACATGGTCCTGTTTATTAAGGCTTCACGCACAGCCAGTGCGAATCAGTTAAGCAGGTGTATGAGGGGGCCAGTCGAACGTTTACAGAGTACTTTTAGTTTTGTCTGGGATGAACAGTCTGAGGAGTTATTTTATACTTTTTACACATCACAGGATTTTGTTTGTAATTCAAAGGTTTCTAAAACATGACTGGAACCTTTCTGAATCTTTCATCTTTTTTTTTTATTTTAGTGTAAACCACAACGCTAATGATTTCTCAAAACGAATCAGTCTGAAGGTGTTTCATTTTCTATTTAATTCACTCATTCTATATTATTGGGCGGCTGTGGTTCAGGTGGTAGGGCGGGTCGTCCAGTAATCGTAGGGTTGGAGGTTCAATTCCAGGCCCGCGTGACTCTAAATGCTGAAGTGTCCTTGGGCAAGACACTGAACCCCAAGTTGCTCCCGATGGCAAGTTAGCACCTTGCATGGAACCTCTGCTACCATTGGAGTGTGAGTGTGTGTGTGTGTGTGTGTGTGTGTGTGTGTGTGTGTGTGTGTGAATGAGACACAGTGTAAAGTGTTTTGTAAAAGCGCTAAGGTTAGAAAAGCACTATATAAGTGCAGACCATTTACCATTTATATTGTATCTATAGTAACAACCTGCACTTAAACTTAATAGCTTAATAATAAACATAGTAAAACACATTGTTACTTAATAAAGTAAAACGTCACAGTTTGTATGGTGAAGTTCTCTCTAAAGAGCTGTTTATTTAATTTTTTTACCCAGTGTCAGCATTTTGTAAATGACAGTAAGTTTTCCGCTACAGGAAAGGCTTCAGGACGGAGGATTTTACATGTCACAGTTTCGGAGTAATGTGACAAGCATCACTTTTTTATCTTCAAAGTTAATAAAAAAGGACTGGTGGTGAGATTGTTGAAGTGATTGGTGAGGGAACTAACTTATTTCTTGGATAGTCCACAAAATTAAATGTAACTGGTTAAAAGTATGGTGTGTTGTTAATTAATAAATAAAAAATGTAATAAATAGGAAATGAATAGGAAGCTTGTTGTGGTATAAGAGGAATAAAACACTCTGCACCACATCTCAGCTCCCCTTCACTGATGATTTTCATACAGAGTAACAACAGAGTCTGTCACATTTCATTCCTTGAATCCATTTTTCTTTTACTATGAATCATATTAAAAATGTAAGATCTCGCACTGAATTTGAAGCAGTTCTGTAACCCTTATCCCTGCTTACTCACCAAACACTTGGCACACTAAATTTGGCACTAGTGCCTGACCTTTATGGTGTTTCTCCGCAGAAACTGTGTTATAGAGTCAATATTTGTAATACTGTTTTTACTACATATCCCTCAGCTTGTGCTTTCAAAGGGGGCTCTGTTTCTACCCTGCAAAAAGTTTAGTGAAGCCAAACATGATGAAATGTAGACTTATTGGTGTAATAAAATGATCAATTAGTTAAAGATTAGACAGCGTTGAAAAAAATCCAAAGAAACAGTGCGATGAAGGGCAGAACATTATTTCAGTAATGAATGTAGGTTTATTCCAACAAGAGAGAATAATACATTTGTAGTTAATAAGTTATTAACTCACTTGATATTTTTGTTTATTTAGGGTGGTAATGATTTCACTATTCATCAGGGGTTTGGATACAAGTGCAGGTTTATCATGCAAATAGCAAAGCAGACCAATCCAATGGGTAAAGGCATGGGTAAAGGCATAATCGGGAGATGGGAAGCTCAATACTAAGCAAACCAGTTATTAGCCAGTGATTAGCTAGGAGTGATATTTCGTAATGAACTGAGGTCTGTGCTATACAAGTGAACACGTGACTGGGACCAGGCGTGTGTATGTGATTAGATGTTTGACCCGAGAGTGAAGTGGTCATGTGACCGGTCAAGTTTGTTATTTGGTGGATGATTCTGGGAAATGGAGTTTGTGTTTACAGATGTGACCAAAATGTTGACTGGTTAGTACATTTGGAAAATGGCAGGCCACAATTAACGAATTAATTCCAAGGCATGCACACAATGTTAGTGTTTCAATACAACTCATATGGATAATTAAATGTATTTTTCCAATTACAGTGAAGTGCTTACATTGTTCCAGGTGCTCAACTGAACATCTCCAGCACCCACTCGTCTGGTGATCCATTTCCTGCTGGAGAGACTGCAGTGTATTACACCGCCACAGATCCATCCGGCAACAACCGCACTTGTGAGCTCATCATCACAGTGCAAGGTAAGTACTGTTACACGCTCACTTTTACATTGCACTCTTTTCAATTGTTTAGTATTTATAGCTTATACAGTACAATTACTGAAAGTAGCTGATATGTTGCAATGCACAATTAATTCTCAGTACAGACGTGACACTGATATGGGGGTGTGTGTGTGTCTTTTGGATTGAGAAACAGTTCACCAAACAAAAAAAATATCCAGCCAACAGCAGTGCTGTGGTCACAACCTGACACTGATGAAGATCATCAATAATGATTAACTCACACTATTCATGCAAAGAGGAACTGCAGTCTTTACCGGTACACAAGGTGGATTCACATGGTATTCTAATGAAGTGGCCAGTTAATATACACAGTTTTTAGTACATCAAGCCTCATCAAGATTGCTGCATTGTTATAGTTTCAGATCAGTGCCAGAAGCATTAATATATCACTGTCTCTGCTTTTACTGGAAATGCTTCATCACCCAAATAACATCTGTTCACTAGTGGTCACATGGAGGTGTCTTTTCTTTAGGTGGACAGAATAGAGGCGGTCTAACACATGATGCGTAGTAAGAGAGAAGGGTTAACAGTCAGTAATTGTGTACCTATAACTGTATTGTTACTATATATTATAGGTTTACCTGATAAAATGGCCAGTAAGATTATTTGTGTGGTGTCCTGGTTAAACCATTTGTGACATTTTCGAATATATATATTGTTCTGAACATCACAGGCTTCCCTGAACGTCGCTGCAGTCGCATCACAGACACTTTTACAAACTTATTTCCATTATGCTATGACACAATTGATCAAAGTCTGGTATTCACTCTGTGGGGAAATCCCACTTTTTTATGCAGACTGGCTGTTTTTATCACCGTATTTGTTTAAATGGCTCCTGATATAACATGATCTTTGCAGGAAGATAACCAAGGCAAACAAATAAGCCACATTTTTGGTGAAATATAGTATTCATGAATATATTTCAGTTTTGGTGGAATATATTCCTGGTTTCTTAAAGGTGTTAAAAGATGTTATAAACAGAAATCTGTTTGGTCAAAAGCTTATTTTTTAATCTCTTTTGGCCCGAATTCAGCTGCAAGGACATCCGATGAGTTATCCAGACGCACACGTTTCGTTTTTCTGTGTTTTGTTACCAGTTACACTTTTTTCCTTGACACTGTTACCCTCAGCCCACTCATAAGGCTTTCTGTAAAACTACTTTGCTCTGCATAGATTCCTAATGCTCTTGATGCATCTATCCACAGGTTCCACGTGTGAGCAGCCATACGTGCCCGTCAATGCAAATTTCTCCTGCTTAAAGGAAGAGAAGGGGGTGAATTGCACCCTGGATTGCAAAGAGGGTTACAGTCTTACCCAGAATGCAGTGCACAGCTATTTCTGCCCCAATAATGGCCGATGGGAACCACCACGAGCTCCAGACAGACCAGACTGCTCCCGTGAGTATCCTCCCTCTGATTTCTCCCTTAATTTTTCTGCCTCATGTTGCTGTTCCCACTGGGCTGTAGGAATTCATTCTACCTGCCACAGTTCATTATTTATTTCACATACTACTAGAGACAAACGGAAGGTCTGTGAAGATTGCTTACTACAAAGTTTTCTTGTTTTTAGAGAACAGAATAGCCAATAATGGCTTCAAGCCGTTCGAGATGCTGTTCAAAGCATCACACTGCAACGATCCAGACCTGCTGAAGTCCTTCACTGGAGATTTCACTAATATTCTAGGAGATATAGTGAGATTTCACACACACACACACACACACACACACACACACACACACACACACACACACACACACACACACATATGCAGCACACACATGGTTTTCTGTGGACCCTCATGATCTGTTTTTCTATAACACCTAAAATCCTACAGGTTCCTAAAATATGCGGCGGAGATGAGGTCAACTGTAAACTGGAAGTGATGACGCAAGGGCAGTGTCTGGAGTACAACTATGATTATCCAAATGGATTTGCCATTGGTGAGAGTCCACTGCCTGCACAGACTCAAATATGTTACCATAAATACTGCTGACACTTTCAGTATTTTAGCCATAATATCCAGTTTAAAATATCCAGGTTAAAATATCCAGGTTAAAGTGGAATAATGAAGTATTTATCTGTCAGAACATTAATGTAATGTTGTTTTGATACTACAATAAGTGTCTAACACCATGGTTCTTAAAGTGGGACCAGGGACCCCCAGGGATCCATGAAGCTTAGCCAAGGGGTCCATGATTTTCTCATTCTATTACAGTGGTGGAAACCATAAACCGCTAGAAGTAATGAAAAAAAAATAATAAATGTTTGTAAAATAAATTAGGGGGTCCTTGATTTTTTTCATTTTTACAGTTAAAGGAGACACTAATAATAATAAGTTTCAGAAGACCTAGTCGAACATGATAAAATGCTCAAATGCCACAATAACAAAAAATAAAATAAAATAAAATGAGTCTGACCACTTTATTAAAATGTCTATTATTGGTAGCGCAGTGGGCTAAGACTTCACGTTTCTGTTAACATTATTCTTGTTGCAGTTCTAAGTCTGCTTGCTATCGAGAGCGTTATACCTAACACGTTGTTTTGCGAAATGCTGTTAGTGAATAGCGACCGCCTAAAAACCTACATGCAGATTTAGAATTCAAACAAAATCAACATGTCCATTTGTACATTTTAACCAGTTCTAATCATAATGTTTCACAAACTGATTCTATCTGATTTATATTCCAACATCTCTCTCTCGCTCGCTCTCTCTCTCTCTGTGTCTGTCTCTCTCTCTCTCTCTCTCTCTCTCTCTCTCTCTCCCCCCTAAGGTCCAGGAGGATGGAGCAGTAATGGTCAGGACTATGCTTACTTTGATAGTGGTTTTTCTCCAGATCATCAGCGCACTCGCCTCCAGCAGGATGGTGTGTTCCACCATACTTCCCAATTGAGGGGTAAACGTCATCGTGAGATCACGGGGCCCACACGTGACCAAAAGATCCAGATATACTTTAATATAACAGGTATACTAAGTATACTAATCTTTTCAAATTGATTCAACTTTCTTAGTAACTACAAAAGTACTGCTTAGTAATCTCCTCTAACATTGACCTAAACATTTTAATGCAAAGACTTGGTGCTGTTCTTCCAACATCTCTCCTTTCTCCCAGCAAGCATCCCACTGCCCCTGTCGAGGAATGACTCGGTGGAAGTAGCCAATCAAAAGCGACTCTTGCGGACACTGGAGTTATTGACCAATCGACTGAAGAGGACGCTGAGCAAACAGCCACTGAGCTCATTTCATGTATCGTCTGAGATGATCGTTGCTGACCCTAAATCTCTGGAGAGTAGGAAGGCCTCTCTGTACTGTCGCCCAGGATCTGTGCTGAAGGGCCGCATGTGCGGTGAGTTACTGAGCGTCCTCCTGCACGAAAAGTCATCACATACCAACTTTTTTTTAAATAATCAACTTGAAATGTACCAAACAATCAAATCTGTCTGATCTGTTGATCACACCATGTGCTCTATCTCTATATGATGCATGATAATGACTCCTGTACCTCACTAGACTGTTCTTATACATGCTGTAAAGTGTTTGATTAGTTTTAATAATATGAATAGGACACTGGGGATGTATAATATTTCTGCTGTCAGGGGACAACAGTGTGCAGTAGAAGATCTTGTTATAGTCTTGTTTCTGCTCATATCACTGCTGAATGTGTGAGTCAGAAGGTGTTGGGCAATTTTCTATAACAGCAACTCAGACAGTAATCTAAATCATTTACTGTCAGAGAGAGAGAGAGAGAGGGAGAGAGGGAGAGGGGGAGAGTGAGAGAGGGGGGAGAGCGAGAGAGGGGGGTGGAGAGAGAGAGGGAGGGAGAGAGAGAGAGAGAGAGAGAGAGGGAGAGAGTGAGAGTGAGAGAGAGAGAGGGAGAGAGAGAGAGAGAGGGAGGGAGAGAGAGGAAGAGAGAGAGGGAGAGAGAGAGAGAGAGAGAGAGAGTGGTCAGGGAATGAGTGTTTATAGCTGTTATAACATAACTAAAAGTAAAGGTATCTATAAATGGATAAAAAGTGCAATGTGTTGTTCTTTATTTAATAAAAAATATAATCACTGTAAAAATGTCTGTGGAATAAGAGAAACAAAACACTTCAAGAAAGGCAGTTATAGGAAAATTCTGCATCACCCATCACACTGCCAGTGAGTATTTTCCTCTAACAGCATGCATCATTGTGCTTTATTCTTTATTTTGAATATTTTAGTTGATTTAAATTATTTTGTATATATTTTATATATAGTCCATTCAAATGATCATTTTAAATGAGTTATGTATATTGTATAAAGTACTTTAACTGGCATTGTGTGTTATATAAATGCATTTTTGTTATAATTAGCCGTTAAAAATGATTACTATAGGATTAATATGCACTTGTGTGTCTTGCAGTGGCAGGTATATTGATAGATCACTTGGGGAATATAAAACTTTAAACTGCTCTGTGTGCTAATCAGAATAACACCCAGCTGTAATGCTGAGAGGGTGAACTGAAGCCTCTGTCCTGTGTGTCCTGTAGTGCAGTGTCCAGTGGGGACGTATTTCTCGGTGGACTATGCTGAGTGTGAGAGCTGCAGGAGGGGTTCGTATCAGGACGAGGAAGGCCAGACAGAGTGTAAACTGTGTCCAGATGGTTTCTCCACCCCTTACCTTCACTCCCGAAGCCTGTCCGAGTGCAGAGGTAGGCTCTTGAGCAAAGCCAGAAATATGCCATCAGATGTAAAATGCAATGAATTAAATATGAATTATTTTTACACCATTATTAGAGTCATGACCTCCATCCATTCAGATTTTTTTCCTTTTAATCTTTGAGTTGAAGCACTTGAGTGAGCCATATCTCCCTGCAGTTCTCACCTGGTTTCCCACTGATGCTAAGCAGGGTTGAGCTTGGTCAGTACCTGGATGGGAGAACTCCTGGGGAAAACTAAGGTTACTGATGGAAGTGGTATTAGTGAGGCCAGCAGGTGGCGCTCACCCTGTGATCTGTGGGGGTCCTAGTGACGGGGACACTATACTGTAAAAACAGCACCGTCTTTCCAATGAGATGTTAAACCGAGGTCCTGACTCTCTGTGGTCATTAAAAGTCCTCCACTTATAAAAGAGTAGGGGTATAACCCGGTGTCCTGGTGAAATTCCCCCATTGGCCCTTCTCTATCATGTTTCCCTAATAATCCCCATCCCTGAATTGGCTACATCACTCTTCTCTCCACCAATATCTGGTTTGTGGTGAGTGTTCTGGTGCACTATGGCTGCCGTCACATCATCTAGGTGGACACTACACACTAGTGGTGGTTGAGGAGACACCCCAACCCCACACACAGATACACAATACTATGTAAAGCGCTTTGAGTGTCTAGAAAAGCGCCTTATAAATGTAACTGTAATAATAACTTGTGTGCATTGAAATGTCAGTGTTTAACTTTAGGAAATGTTCTGTATTAATGGTTATCATCTGTGCATTTTTGTGTGTGTGTGTATGTGTGTGTGTGTGTGTGTGTGTATGCGTCTCCAGCACAGTGTAAGCCTGGCAGCTCATCACTCAGTGGGCTGGAGACGTGTGAGTCATGCCCACTGGGTCAGTACCAGCCTGGTTTTGGCTCGCGTAAATGTGATCCCTGTCCTCCGAAAACCTCCACCGTCAACCGAGGAGCTATGGACCAGAGCGAGTGTGGAGGTGAGCTCCAGTTCGTCTACACAGTCATTATCCAGCTCAGCACTCATAGAACAGTGCAGCAAAAAGGCACATTCCTGTCCTCTAATCTCACCTCATCACTCAATCTCTTTGCCTCACCTCCTACTTCTGTCTCTCCTTTTTTTTTTCCTGATCTCACTGTCCCTCTATCATTCTCTCTTTCTTTCTCTAGTTCCATGCTCTGCAGGTCATTTCTCCCGTACTGGACTGGCTCCCTGTTACCCCTGTCCTCGTGACTACTACCAACCTGAAGAGGGACGATCCTACTGCCTCTCCTGCCCCTTCTATGGCACCACTACAGTCACAGGAGCCAAGACCATCCAACATTGCTCCAGTATTCTAGCTTTATTATTAATATCCATAGTAAATAAGGTCATAAGAATGCATTTTGGAGCAGCTTATTGAATGAGTCACAATGATGTCCAATTGAATAAAAGAGACTCTGTAGTGGTTTAAGTAATACCCCAGTTTTTACTCCAACGAGTCAAAGATTCATCCTTCGTTCTTCATTAGAAACATTGACAAAGCTTCCCCTTCCCCCAAATCACAGTTTTCCTAAGACGTCTTTAATATTATATGATTGCTATAAATATAGAAACACTTTTACAGATTAACATTAACGTTCTACATTAAAGTTCTTCCTTCTATTTTGACTGGAAGGAAGTGTGCTCGCATGATAACTCTGATAGACTCATGAGGAAGATTCTTCTAACGCAAAAGGAAAATTAGCTGCAGGCTGGAAAAGATGATGAGGTTGATGAATGCCTCAGGATAATCTATTCCAGTTATGATAGCAGACATGTCTTTCACTTTCTGCCTGTCTTATTTTCTTTTTTTCATCTGTTTATTTCTCTCTCTTTTTTCTTTTTCTTTTTTTTTTTTTTTTGTCTGTATACCTCTGCATCGCAGCATTTGGCTCTAGTTTCTTGCCTAAGGAGGAAAGTGTAACTACCGCTCCAGAAAGTCCTGTGATAAGAGACTATCAGGCCAGCAGTCAGGTAAGTTTACAGCTATTTTATGTTTTTGAAAGCATCACAGTGTTTAGGCTTTATATAAGACATAAAATACTTGGGGTGTGCAGTAACTGGAAATTAATCAACAATGCTAACAGACTGCTTTGTTGTTTAAGATTTTCTTCAGCTAACTTGGGAGTAAACCTGTTTTGTGGACATCCACATACACAGATCAGCCATAACATTAAAACCACTTGCCTAATATTGTGTAGATCCTCCATGCGCCGCCAAAACAGCTCTGACCCACCCGTTCAGGCATGGACGCCACAAGACCTCTGAAGGTGTGCTGTGGTATCTGACACCAAGCAGTTGCAGCAAATCATTTAAGTCCTTTACGTTGTAAGGTGGGGCTTCCATTGATCGGACTTGTTTGTCCAGCACATCCCACAGATGTGAGAGTTGGAGAATTTGGAGGCCAAGTCAACACCTTGAACTTTTGTCATGTTCCTCAGACTATTCCTGAACAGTTTATGCAGTGTGGGAGGACTCATTATCCTGCTGAAAGAGGCCACTGCCGTTAGGGAATACCGTTGTCATGAAGAGGTCTGCAAAAATGTTCAGATAGATGGTACATGTCAAAGTAACATTGACATGAATACCAGGACCCAAGCTTTCCCAGCAGAACATTGCCCAGAGCATCTGGGCTACCTCCTTCCTTGGACGGCGTTTGGTAGGGATTAACCCCTGCATACCGGAACGCCAGACAAGACCGCAGGTTTGAAGATGCTCTGACCCCGTCGTCTAGTCATCACAGTTCGACCCTTATCAAAGTCATTCAGATCTTTACGCTTTCCCATTTGTCCTGCTTCCAACACATCAACTTCGTGAACTAACTGTTCACATGCTGCCTAATATATCCCACGCCTTTACAGATGCCACTGTAACAAAGTTATTCACTTCACCTGTCAGTGGTTTTAATGTTATGTCTGTTTGGTGTTTAATGTAACTATAAAAGGATAAAAGTCTTGACATATTGTAAGGTCTGCATTTAATAACTACCACATGTAATACTTATAATGTCAGTCTTAAGAAGCAGCACCTAAACTGTTGATTACTTTTTATAAAAGATACATGTTCCTTAATTAATGAATCATTCATCTTTATAGCTGATTCATGACCAGTCCTCTCTGTCCTCATGTCTTAAACTTCATAACAATTTTAGACGACATGAACAGACAAATGAATAATCCGACTTGCTCTGCTTTAGATGTTCCACGAGTGCTTCCTCAACCCATGTCAGAACCAAGGCACCTGTGAGGAGGTGGGAGTGGGTTACGTGTGCACGTGTCTCCCAGGGTTCACAGGTAACGCACCTTATACTACAACGATTTATGGCATCGTGTTTATTATAATACCAAAGAAATTTCCTGATTAGTGTTTTTAGAGCTTTTACTACTACAGATACTAAATGTTAAATATAAATAAAACTAAATATCGTCAGAGGAGTGTTTTGTACAATTGAATAATCCAGAGCAAAGGATGAGTAAATTTGTGAAGTTTATGACTGAGTGGTGATAACTGTTACATTTTAACACTTAATGATTAGCTTATGGTTATAAATAAGGCACGTCACGTTTTATGTTATGATTTGTTTTGTAGTGTTGCTTCACATTAATACTAGGGCAGTGGTGGCTCAGTGGTTAAAGGCTCTGGGTTACAGATCAGGAGTTCAAACCCAAGCACTGCCAAGCTAAGTTGGGCCCTTGGGCAAGGCCCTTAACCCTCAATTGTATAAATGAGATAAATATAAATCGCTCTGAATTTGGCCAAATGCCATGAATATAAATGTACTTTTTGACTACCACCACAGACTTTTTGTTTTCCAGCAAACATTTTGTATGCATTGTCGATTTTTTTAACAAGCCGTGTTGTTGGTGCACAAATCAGACCAGAGTGAGGAACTGACCTGATTTCAGACAGAGAATGTTTTTCCACAAGTCGATTGATTCTGCTACAGTATTTTTCTCTTAATACTTTGCTAGTTCTATATCCAAACTGTGGTCTGCCAGTTGACATCCCCTGATTGAGAGGATGTAATATCGTAATATATATGTAATATATAATAATTTGGACTGATATTTCCACAACATGTACATGACTGAGTGTAAGTGTAATCCATTGATTGTAAGGCTTATACCATAGGGCAGAGTTTGGGCTCACTACATGAAAATGAGCAGTTTTGTATGGTTGTTGTTGTTGTTGTTGTTGTTGTTTGTTTTTTTGTTTGGGGGGGTCTGTTTTTTGATTGTGCATATATATTCAGTATATCTTCTTTACTTACTTAGGTGCAAAATGTGAGAGTGACATTAATGAGTGCGACTCTGCTCCGTGTCAGAACGGCGGCCTGTGCAGAGACAGAGTGGGAGGCTTCCAGTGCCAGTGCAAGTCTGGCTTTGTGGGTAAGGACCTCACTGCCAACACAGATTTACAGGAGCAAATAGCCACAGAGTGTTGCTGCTTGGCCAATTTCTTTTGCTTAACAACTCTGAGCTGGCACAGCTGTCTGAGAAGTCTCAAAGGGAAAGTGACTAGAGAGTGTGGATTTATTGGCTCTGTAGGACACATGCTTTGTCTTACAGCTCTTTTCCATTCAGTCGCTGACCTCTTTCCTGAGACCTGGACATGATTAAGCACATTGCTGGTCTGGCCTTGTTTTTGTTCATGTGTGTGTGTGTGCGTGTGTGTGTGTGTGTGCGTGTGTGTGTGTGCATGCATGTCTGTGTGTGTGTGTGTGTGTGTGTGTGTGCGTGTGCGTGCGTGTATGTGCAGGATCACTGTGTGAAGTTGATGTAAACGAGTGCAGCTCTTCTCCCTGTCTGAATGAGGGCGTGTGTGTGGACGATGTGAATCGGTTCAGCTGCAGCTGCACAGATGGATTCACAGGTGAACCGCTCAACTTCACCACATGGAATTAAGACTCTGACACGTTTCAGACAACAGGAAGTCATAAAGGATTAATATATCCGATCTGCAATTATTTAAAACAATGAATCACCAAGACATTCTCATTGGAAGGTATTATATAAATACAAACCTTACTCACTCTGCTGAACAGAAGGTTTATTTTCATTTAAAACAGTTTTTTTACTTATTTTGGCTGAGTTCTCAGAGGAAAGCTTGGATTTTTGTTTTTGTCTTCTCTGAATTTTCCTAGAGGATTTCTTCAAACTGTCATGATCTTGTTATCCTACCACTGTATTATAAATCCCATGACGTCACGCAGAAATCATTTGTGCCACTTTATCCTTGCAATCCTAGTGCATGCAATATGATGACTTCTTTCTGAGAACTCTGAGCAGCCTAATGTTCTGCTTGTAGGACCTCGCTGTGAACTGGAGATAGATGAGTGTGAGTCCAGACCTTGCCAAAATGGTGGAGTGTGTAAGGACCTGGAGGCTGGGTATTCCTGCTCATGTAATCAGGGTTTCACTGGAGAGAGCTGTGAAGTGAATATTGACGAGTGCTACACCGCCCCCTGTCTGAATGGAGGAGCATGTGTGGATGCTGTTAATGACTTCAGGTAAATTACAAAATGGAGATGTTAATCATATGATTGTTTAGGTTTCACTTTTGTAATATGACAGATTGATGGACATTCGCTTTAACAAGATGTTAGATTAACCAAAAGTTTTTTTTTTGTTTGTTTTTTTTTGTTTCAATTTTGATGCTTTTTATTGTTTAATATAGATGTTGATGAAATTACATTGATTGCAGTCGAACAGTGCAAAGTAACTCATTTTAACTGCAAAATTATTCAGATGTGCTGTGATGCTACACCTTTATGTCATTTTTCTCTTAACTGTTTCCTTGCCATTGCATCCAGCTTGGTTTTGTTGTGCTCTATTCCTCCTCTTCTGAATTCCTACCATCCATATTGTTCTCCTTGGTAGGAGTTTCATGACTACTCATTTTTGCTAGTTGAGCAGTAATTCAAAAGTAGTCGACTAGTCTTTCCAAAAAATTATTTTAGTCAGAATAGATTTTTAGCTTGTCATATAAGTGCAGCTGATAAATGCAACAGCAAAGATCTCATGATCTTTATATCAGTCGCAAACACTTCTTCCCTTGTGTTCTTCCTCAGGTGTGATTGTGTGAGTGGGTTCAGTGGGAAACTGTGCCAGATTGATGAGGACGAGTGCGAGTCTAACCCATGTTTGAATGGTGCCACTTGCAAGGATGAAGTGGGGAGCTACACCTGCCGATGCCCTCCTGGGTTCAACGGAACCAGGTGTGAGACAGGTATAAACACCATGGCTGAGAAACAGAAACAGAGAGACTGTAAGGACAGGCTGTAAGACAGTAACAAGTCTAAAAGGCTGGAGCAAGGGTTTTTCCAGAACAGTAGGACGTATTTGCAGGCTGTCAATCAAACAACAGGTACATGTAGAAAACAAGGAGTAGGTGAAAGTGCATGCTTTGTGGTTTGCTCAAACAAAATGTTTCCACTTACAGTTGAAAATTTACAGAGTTTATGTATTATGTTTTGTTTTGCTTTGCTTGTGCTATTTTCTTATAGCCTCTTCCCATTTTGTGAAGCTCAACAACCTTTTGCCGCACATCACAGCTATATTCATTGTTTTTACAACATTGTTATGATTGTCTAAAGGAATATATTTCAAATATATTTTTCCTGATATGAGTTCATAGGGGTGCCAATAATTGTTGCACACCTATATTTAACAAAGATCTTTTTGTTGGATAAACTTGTGTTTTGTTTGCAATTGTTTGATATGCGTGAATGCAGGGTACCTTTCCGAATTTTTTGTGAACAACAGATCAAAAAGTTAAACAATAAAGGCGGTGTTTTACAGCCTTCTTTGCTCATATTTACCAGGGTGCCAATATTACTGGAAGGTACTGTATCATATGGTATAAGTGCACTTTTTTGGACAGCCTCTCTGTAAACAAAGATCTCAGTCTACTCTTCTGGGAAGGTTTTACACTGTATTTTGGACTGTTGCTGTGGGGATTTGTGCCTGTTCAGCCCCAGGAGCAGGTTCAGGTTTCCATACTTTTGGCCGTATACAGTAGTGTATAATCCCAATTATGTCCATTTCAGTTCCCGGTTGTAACATTACAAGTTGTGGAAAATTTCAGGGGGTTGTCTGTACTTACTCAGATAGTATTTATGAAAAATGGGCAAACTTGTCTCTTCACACATGGCCTGCCCATTTCCCTGTTGTTTGCTGTCCTATATATATTTTTTTTTTTTTCTTGTTCTTTATTTCTGTTTCCAGAAATGTCTTCCTCCTTCAACCTGGAGTTTGAGGTCTCAGGTATCCACGGTTATGTGATGATGGATGGGACGATGCCAGCACTCACTCAGATCACCTGCACATTCTGGATGAGATCATCAGACACCGTCAACTACGGAACTCCGGTCTCATATGCTGTGGATGGGGGCAGTGACAACGCCTTTCTCCTCATAGACTACAACGGGTGAGGAGTCTTTTTTTTTTACTTCGTTATACTGAACAATCTTTTTGTATTGGAAACAGAATACCTTTGGCCTTCGTAGAGCATTTTAAAATAATAATAATAATATGTATGCACTTGTGTGTAGCAAAGTATTGATCATTATCACAAAAATAACAAATATTAATTGACAGATAATTCAGCAGTACATATTTAGGTTTATATGTAAATAAATAATAGGTATGTATGCTAATGGCACCCTGTCCAGGGTATACCCTGCCTTGTGCCCGATGCTCCCTGGGATAGGCTCCAGGTTTCCCCGTGACCCTGAAAAGGATTAAGCGGTATAGAAGATGGATGGATGGATGGTATGTATGCTAAGCATCAACCTCTCTCCTGGTATTATTTAGCTGGGTGCTGTACGTGAACGGGAAAGAAAAGATTACAGACTGTCCTGCGGTGAATGACGGCAGGTGGCACCACATTGGCGTGACGTGGAGGAATACAGATGGTGACTGGAGGATTTATATCGATGGAAGCCCTTCTGATGGTGGGAAGGGTCTGTCCATGGGTAGCACCATACCAGGTACAGCAATACCAGTCAAATCAGTCAAATGTGTCAACACAAAAATCTGTTTCTTATTCGTACACTTTTCCATCTTTAAACTGGAGTGGATTTGAGCTATATTATGATGAATTGTTTTTCGGCCTCTGTAATCTGTGTAGGAGGTGGTGCTCTGGTGCTGGGACAGGATCAGGATCAGAGAGGCGAGGGCTTCAACCCAGTTGAGTCCTTTGTTGGTTCTCTCAGCCAGCTCAATATCTGGAATTATGTCCTCTCACCACAGCAGGTACCTCTGTAAAATAAATGTAAATAAACCATTTGTTCCATTTCATATTTATCTGGCTTTTATCTGCAATCTATAATATATTTAATAACGAGGCCTTCAATACACATATGAATTCAGCCTCAGTGGAGCGTTAAATAAAGGCTTCAATTAATCATGAATAAGTCATAAAAATACCTAGTGGCACCACTGATTGTGCCGAGTAATTCACAAGGGTTTTTGTTCTCCACTCTTTGTTCCTAGATGAGATCCCAAAATAGGAATGTATGATCTCATGTGATTAATGAATGAGATCAGTGCTCTACTTCTCTTCTGAAGTGCCTAAATCAGTTGTGGCTGTGCACCATCCTCTTCCCTCAGTTTCTCTCTTTTCTTAGTAGCTCTTAAGGACAAAATTTCGAACGGTGGATGTTAGATTTGGACGTTTTAGAGTATTCTCAAAAGAAAGCATTCGTTCAGAGGAAGCCATTCTGAAGCCATAATTAGCTATGAGGACACAGAGGTCTGGACGTCAGTAGTTTCAGAAGGTTTTTTCTCAGAGCAGAAGAAAAGAAAAGGAAGATGAACACTCACAGAGGCAAAGAGAGAACCGTGAACCCAAATATTTCACTCAATAAAATGAACATGTCTAACTGGAGACAGAGCAATTTATGAAAATTTTAACATAGCAATTGGTGTAGTATGCATTTCCCATTGAGGTGTAATAAATATGAAGTAGGTCACGTTACTGTGATGTGGACCTCATAAAAATGTGGACCCTGATTATGCGCCTGAGCATAGAACATAGATACAGCTAAAGACCCACCTCTTCCTTGACCACATAACTAACCCCTAAAATGCCAACCCCACGTTATCTTAAAAAATAAATAAATAAATAAATAAATAAAGTTACTCTGGCTCTTACACCTCTACTCTGCGCACTTTGTAGAACTCAATTAATAAATCTTGTATGGTAGCACTACTTGTATTGTTCTCCGCTTGATATATCGCTTTGCTTGTATTTCCTCATTTGTAAGTCGCTTTACATAAAAGCATCTGCTAAATGAATAAATGTAAATACAGGACTTGTGTTTTAGAGTGTTTAATCAGGTCGATTTGGGTTAATTGGCTCACATGTCTGGCTCCCTCTTCCTTTAACTCAGATGAGGTCACTGGCCAACACTTGTCCTAGTGACCTACAGAGAGGGAACGTGTTTGCCTGGCCTGACTTCCTACATGGTATCACGGGTCGAGTCAAAACCAGCCCGAAGAGCATGTTCTGCGCTGGTGAGCAAATCTGTGTAAAACACTGTTTATCATGATTTTACTGTGAATTTGCATTAACTCAGCAAATATTTATATTTGTACAGGCACATTAACTTTATAATTTGTTCTTAATGAATCCTTTGGGATTGAAATCTATGTGAGTGCACAGTATGGTCAAAATGTAAAAACTAATCAGCCGTTTTGTTGCATATTTAAATAACAGGTGGATCTGAAAGTTTTAATTAATACTAGATGTGTTTATCAGGTATATAAGTATCATTTATATGTATATACAGTATATAATATGTATATGTGTGTATATATATATATATATATATATATATATATATATATATATATATATATATATATATATATATATATATGCATGTACTATGTGTGTGTGTGTGTGTGTGTGTGTGTGTGTGTGTGTGTGTGCTTGTATTTCCTCATTTGTAAGTCGTTTTCGATAAAAGCGTCTGCTAAATGAATAAATGTAAATATAATAATGACAATTTTGTGGAACTGTCACATCAAGCAATGTATGGTAATGTAATGGTCTTTTAAACAAGTTTTGGGTGACAAAGTAGTAACCTGGACTGTTTTCAAAAATAAAATTAAAATTAAAATGTTTTTCTGGGTTAGATTGCCCCCTGCTGCAGGATACTGTACCCAACTTGCGCTCTTCCAGTCCAGCAGTGAAGCCAGGCTCTCAGGTGAAATTCTCCTGCAATCCTGGATATTACCTGGTGGGGGAGCCAGTCCAGAAGTGTCTGAACAGAGGGGCATGGAGCCACGCACAGCCTCTCTGTGAACGTGAGTGTGTAAGGATATAATTCAGGTATTGACAAGAGACAAAACAGACACACAGGATTTTTTCAGTAGTACAAGGTATGTTCTGTAGATATTCTATCAATATGATGACAGGAGAATTATTAGCCAAACACACAGAATCTTTGGATGTTTGCACCATAATAATTTGATTCTATACAATTGATTTATTGCTTCTTTCACTTTATCCATATCCCACACATATGAGACGTTTGTGTGCAGGCGTGAACTGTGGCACACCTCCTGCTCTGGTGCATGGTCTGTATCGTGGGGACGATTTCTACGCTGGGAGTTCAGTGCTGTACCAGTGCAAGCCTGGCTTCTACCTGCTTGGTGAGAGCAAAATGCAGTGTGGCAACAACGGCAAATGGTCCGGGAACCTGCCTGCATGTCTGGGTAAGTGAGACTAAACCAGTCTGAAACTTATTTTAACACTTCCAATTCCTTTCTTTTCAATTCTTTTCACACTTACATACTGAATGTAATATATTTTTGTAACACCTATGTGTCTCTATGTGTCTCCGTGTGTGTATATACTGTAGATATGGATGAGTGTGCCTTGGGCTCTGATTGTGATGAGAATGCCAGCTGCCAGAACACAGACGGCTCATACACCTGTACCTGCATTTACCCCTTCACCGGGGACGGGAGGAGCTGCACAGGTATGCTACACGACTTAATACAACATATTGCAAATAAACATCCTGCTTTATAATAGGAACAGCTTATCCAGAAGTCAAATTTACATTTACTAACTATAAGTGTATTTGATCAACCAAAACATGGTTTACTTCTTTAGACCTCAAATAAGAAAAAAAAAGTGATTCAAAATCAAAGTTATCCAAAATGGCTAATGGAATTGTCACATCAAAAGCTGACACTTATGAATAGATTGCAGATAGAGTCACAATTTTATGGGATTTATTGTGAGAAAAATACCATTTTGAGCTCCAAACAAAAGTTATGCAGTCCCTTTATTATCAAATCAGGTGCAACGTCACAGTTAGACTCCTCTCATCCTCTCGTGTACTGTCTGTAGTTCTGAATGTGTTCAATGCAACATAGGCAACTCATAAGTAATTATTCTCACCTACTTTAAGGCAATATGCAATCAGCGTTTTATTTTGTGCCTGTCTTATGTTAATTAGGTGAGGAGTACTTGTGTTCATTTGCATGCACGTTCTTTGTTGATCACCCGTTTAATTGACCATCCACAACACCCTCAAAACTTCACTACAGTGCTTGGAATGATTACTTTTACACTTGAATATTTCATCATGGTGTGGAGGATAAAATGCTGCAGGATAGAGTGCCAGGTTACTGCACTGATATCTTCAGCTCTAGTTCAGGACACACTGCAGTTCTATAGTTTTTTTTTTATTATTATTATTCACTATTCTTTTATTTTTTTATTATTGTTATGCACCATCATACGGTTAAGATCCGGTGATGTAAGCAGTTTGAAATTAATGAATCAACAAAAAATTGTGAGACAATCTACTCAATCTGATATTTCCTCTTTATCCAATTTACTCTTTCTGCATGAAGACCGCAAAAAACAAACATAGATTAGATAGTCTGTTTTTTTTATAATGCACCCAGATTGCCTTTACGTTTTATAGCACTATCATCCAGCATTATTTGTTATTTCATTCTGTAATCGCTCCATGATTTTTGCGTGTCACTCTGTAATCGAAGACGTAATCATAATAGCAGTTGGATAACCGGAGCTCAACAACATGTTTTGATCTAAAGAGATAGAGTCACATGATCTGATGAAGCTTTGTGTAGTACAAGTTGCTGGAACAGTTTGGATAGGTTCCATTGCAATATCGACACACGGAGAGACTGGCCCATACTGGAAAAATTCAAATAAGCCATAAGTCTATGCCCTCTAAAATAAACAAGATGGAGTAGGCAATTTGAGCAATACAAAACTGTTTTTATATGAATATTTGTCTTATTCTTTTAGCCCTGTCATGTAGTCCACCTACAGTCCCAAAGCATGGACTCTTGGAGGGAACAAACTTCACATACAGAAGCAAGGTGACTTTCAGGTATCACTTTTAGTGCTAGAAGAAGAGTTGACTATGAGAAGCTTCTTAGTTATCCTCAGGAAACTATTTTCTCCATTTTCACATAATCAAATACTGTATACTATATACATTTTTTTTAAAAATCCATTTTATTTTCCTAAACAGTTGTGAGAAAGGTTATATCCTCCAAGGGCCAACAGAGATACAGTGTCAATCTGACCTGACGTGGAATAGAGTTCCACCTAGCTGTCAACCAGTGACCTGCAGCGAGCCCCCTGCTGTGGACAATGCAGACATCAGTCTCAATGGAAAAGTTTACTTGTCAACCTTGACATACACCTGTATTAAAGGATACCGGTAAAATGAGTGAACTGAGCTTTACAGCATCAAGATTTATGGATTAATAGTAAGTATACCTTTTATGGCAATAATGTGATACCTGCTGTAAAGATTACAGGGCCAAGGGGAGCTGCAATGTGAAGCTTCTGGAAAGTGGACCTCCCCTGCTCCTTTCTGTGCCAGAGTGAACTGTGGGGATCCACCTCCCTTAAAGGATGCAGTTGTCAAAGGAGACAACTTCACTCTGGGCAGTCAGGTGCACCACATCTGCAAAGAAGGGTAACTATACCACAATTTCTTTCTTACACATTGTTTAAAAATAGGAATGGTATGTATTTATTTATGACCATTTATACGATCAACTCTGTAGTAAATGCAACTGTTTTTAATTGCATCCAGATACACACTACTTGGTAGTGAAACTCAGGAGTGCCTACCAAGTGGTGAATGGAGCCGTGAATTTTCCCAGTGTGTACCTCGCTCATGTGGACCACCACCACCTGTTGACCATGCACATCCTGACACCGGACACAAACTGTTTGGCGACACTGCTATCTACTTTTGTTATGATGGCTACACTGCTGGCAACAACACCAAGTTGTTCTGCAATGCAAAGGGAATTTGGGCACCACCTGAGGGACACAGTATGCCGTACTGCATTGCCACCTTCTGCCAACGCCCACCTGATCTACCTCATGCTATTCTGGACTCCATTTATAAGCCCAAATATGCTAGTAACACAGAGGTCAGCTATAAATGTGAGGAAGGCTTCATGCTCAATACCACAGCAACTCTGAAATGCTTAATGGGAGGAGAGTGGTCACCTTCACCTATGGATATTGGCTGTGTGCCCATCAGATGCTCCAAGCCAGAGAATATTGAGAGGGGTTATGTCAGTGGGACCAACTACAATTTTGGAGCTGTGATTGCATATAGCTGTGATAAGGGATACTACATCCGAGGGGAGAAAAGAAGGACTTGTATGGCTAATGGAGAGTGGGGTGGAGTTTTACCAACTTGCCAACCTATTAGTTGCTCTACTCCTCCTCCACTGATTAATGGTTACATCCAGGTGATGGATAAAATGCATCAATGTTGTACAGTTATTCACATTGAAATACATATTAATAGTAGAGCATAATTTGTGTTTACTGTCTGTTTGATTGCCATTCCATAACTGGTTGCTGATTGGTCTATTTTGTTTATCCTTTCCAGGACTCCACAATGAAAGCCAACTATGTGTACAATAGTAAGGTGACATATACTTGCAATTCAGGTTATCGCCTCACAGGGAAGGCTGACCGTATATGCATGGCCAACAAGCTATGGTCCAACATCGATCCCCCCATTTGTAAGCTTTTAACCTGCCCACAACCTCCTGCTATCTTGCATGGGTACTATCGTGGCTCCATATTTCAAGTGGGAAGTAAAGTGGAATATGTCTGTGATGAAGGTTATGAACTCAATGGACATGCAATATGGACATGTTTAAAATATGGGAAGTGGGACAAGATCAAAACTCCCCATTGCTCTCCAGTTCAGTGTGTGGAGCCACCATTAGAGGAGAACCATCTAGTATTACGAAGCTTGGATTCAAACTCGGGAACTGTGGAGCTTTCCTGTGAGGATGGTTATGTACTTCATGGAGCAAAAATTCTTCGATGTACTCCATCACAAGAATGGAATGATTCTTTTCCAGTCTGCAAGCAGGTGTCTTGTGGTCCACCACCAGAGGTTTCCTTTGGTGATCCATCATTAGCATCTACCTATTTTGGCAGTGTAGTTACCTACTCTTGCATGGCTGGTTTTACCCTTCAAAAAGAAGCTTCTGTTAGCTGTCAGGCAGATGGACACTGGAGCACCCCACATCCAGAATGCATTCCTGTGGAGTGCCCGCATCCTGAGGAAATATCAAATGGTATAGTGGATGTGCAGGGACTTATGTATCTTAGCACTGCTCTGTACAGCTGCAAGCCTGGTTATGACTTAGTGGGCAACTCAACTGTGATATGTGGTCAGAGTGGCCTCTGGATTGGAGGAGTACCTGCTTGTCATCCCATTGAATGTCCTCCACCCAAAGAGATCCCCAATGGCTTTGCCAAGTTCTCACAACTTCTGTTTAGCAGGTCTGTTACTTACACCTGTCATCGAGGATATAGTCTAGTAGGACCAGAGATTCTTACTTGCCTGGAAAATGGTACATGGGACAAGGAGGTTCCATCCTGCCAACAAATCTACTGCTTGCCTCCCAGCCCAATTGAGAATGGCTTTGTTGAAGGCCGGGATCATAAGTTTGGTGTGACCATCTTCTATAGCTGCTTCCCAGGCTTCTTGCTTGTAGGGCAGAGTCACCTTACCTGTGAGGAACGTGGCTGGTCAAGTTCAGTCCCCACTTGCACTCCAGCAGACTGTGGTCTTCCTCCACACATTGACTTTGGTGATTATTTTAAAATTCAAGATCCCACCACTGAGTTGACTGGTGACAAACCAGTAGACATTCCTTCACCAGCTGACACTAGCTTCCTGCATGGAACCATGGTACAGTATAGCTGCCATGCAGGCTATGAAATGAGTGGTACAGTTGCTTTGGTGTGCCAAGAGGATGGCACATGGAATGGGACAGCTCCTAAGTGTGTACCTGCTAAGTGTGATACACCCCGTGATCCTGAACATGGATCAGCAACTGTAACAGATACTGTACTGGGAAGATTAGTGGAGTACAGCTGTGATGAAGGGTATGAGCTGTATGGGCCAACGGTACAACAGTGTATCTCTGGACATCAGTGGAGTAATGAAGCACCCCAGTGTGTTCCTGTCAACTGTGGTGACCCAGGGGGCATTGCTAATGGTGAAGTGATAGGAAGTTATTTTCACTTCAAAGGAGTGATTCAATATGAGTGCCATGTTGGATTTGTCCTACAAGGTTTGGAAACTAGGACTTGCCAAATGGATGGTAAATGGGATAGCAAAGCACCATGGTGTAAGGCTGTGTCTTGTGGACGTCCTGTGGTCTCAAGTGATGTGTTAATTAAAGGAGATGATTATACATTTGGTAAGCGCCTACTCTTTAGCTGCCACAGTGGATTTATCCTGCACGGGACACACACTAGTGTTTGCCTTGCTAATGGAACTTGGAGTGAAAATGCCCCTAAGTGTCTCCCAGCTAACTGTGGTCGACCCCCTATCATTCAGAATGGCCGTGTCACAGGAACAAATTATGGTTATAATGGCAAAGTGAAATATGAGTGTAATGTGGGTTATACATTGGCAGGAAACCCCACACTCATTTGTGGAGGTGATGGACTGTGGGATGACCCTCCACCACGATGTGACATAGTCACATGTGACCCACCTGAGGACATTAGTCATGGCTTTCTAAATGGCTCAAGTTTTAATTTTGAGGATGTGGTGGAATATGTTTGTTTCCCTGGTTATGAGACAGTTGGCAGTCCAATTCTGCGTTGTGCAGCAGATGGCACTTGGCTTGGGAAAGTACCAGAATGTCGGCTCTGTATATGCAACACACCAGTATTGAGGTTTGGTGCTGTGCTTGGCCGGGATCACACCTGTGGGGCCACTGTGTGGTTCCGCTGTGATGAGGGCTATACGATACTTGGGCCCACTGAGTCTGTGTGTGACAAGGGTGGATTATGGAGTCCGGGGGTTCCCATCTGTAGCAGGGGCAGTTGTCTTACACCTCCTCCTGCAGTACCCAATGCTGTTGTTATAGGTGGTACAGTTGTACCTGATGGAGTCACTTATGGATGCAGACAAGGATACCGTTTAAGTGGCAACCCATATCTCTCTTGTGGAAGGTTGGGTAGGTGGGAAGTGCCTACTCTACAGTGTGATCCTGTGTCTTGTGGAAAGCCCCCTCCTGTTTCAAATGCAGAGATTGTGGAATCTGATTTTACCTATGGCAACAAGGCTCAGTACAGGTAATTTAACTTATGAAAATGTTTAACATTGCACATGTAAAATGTAATGATAATCTCTTGCTTAATGTTCTATGTGTTTTTAAGTTATGTTTCTAATGATTGTCTTTGTTTAAGGTGTAAAGACGGGTACAAGTTGGTTACACAGACAGACGCAGTCAACTGTCAGAGTGATGGCACTTGGTCCAAACATAGTGTGAGGTGTCAGCCAATTCCATGCAGCCTTCCCACCAACCTAACCCATGTTGTGGTCACAGGTGGCCAGCTCACACCTGTAGGAGGCATTGTTACAATATCCTGCATGCCAGGATTTTATCTTGAGGGTGCAGCACTATCAGAATGTGAGGTATGTATCAGAATATGAGGTATATTTTTGTATTTAACTTTAGTTTTCAGTTAAACATTTTGCTCGGCTTCACTCTAAGATGTAAAACAGTTTCAGTGATATCATTGTAGAATTAATGACAGATATTAGATGCTTATTGATTATTATTTGATCTAGCTTTTTGGCAGATGGTCTCCATCATTCTCCTCAAACTCATGTGTGCCTGTCGTCTGTGAAAAGCCCCTCCCCATTCTCCATGGTAATATTAAAGGGGAGAACTACAATTATGGGGACATGATTGTGTATACCTGTTTGCCAGGGTTTGAACTACAGGTAAGATTTATATTTTATATTATGAGAATGTGTTTTTAATATGTTTAGTTCTCTGCAGAATAAGTATAGTTGGATCCTCCCGAGATAGGCTGCACAGGTTTCGTTTACGTTCTACTAGATAATTCTATCAAAAATAATGGTTGTTCAACACTCTCAGCCCCATGGCAGTGTTTCTTTAAAAAACAGTATATTTCCCATACTGTAAGGTACATTAATTTGTATCCTCTAGCAGGTGCTGCATATAATATAGCATATGATCATATGAGATAATGGATGTAAATTGACATGCTAGTTTGTACTGACTTATCAGTTTAATTATGCCAACCAATACAGCTCACATGATGGAGCTTAATGATGGCTGGGATATCCCCAGCCCATCCAAGTGTTGCTTAGAACTGTAAGTGGACAGAGATGCACGCTGGTCACCTGGGAACATCTCAACACATAATTCCAAGAGAATGGCTCTTGGAAATTTAAATCCGCTCATTAGCCAGTCATCATGGCAACGAAATCTTTGCGGTGTCTAAAAAGACGTTGTTCGGTTTGCTTGGTGTTCCAGCAACACCAAGAACACCATTGTGCAATAGTCAGTGCATTGTCTAGCCTATTTGTGTCACAGTAGCCTATTAATAGGTCTGTGAATATGTGAAATTACTTCATGGCTGTTTGCAGCCTGTAATTACCCACAGTTAATACCGATACACAACAATGTACTATTTAATTTGGATAATAGTTAATAGCAAATAGTTAACTGGAGCAATACATGGATACAGTCTAAGTAGTCTGTATGCAGTTATTATGGAGCTGTGAGTTGTACATTTAGCTGTAATGTTCTGCATATCCACAGGGTGTCATTATTAAATCCTGCTGTTTCTATAATCTTGTGTCTGTCTCTACGCTTTGGTC
Organism: Ictalurus punctatus; assembly: GCF_001660625.3. Taxonomy (NCBI): domain Eukaryota; kingdom Metazoa; phylum Chordata; class Actinopteri; order Siluriformes; family Ictaluridae; genus Ictalurus; species Ictalurus punctatus. The sequence goes on from NC_030422.2 coordinate 24,766,918, forward strand.
AAAGCTTCCATAAATAAACACTCCATTTCCAGTTGAATTTGATCATTTTATAATCCAACTTTATAAATCCGAATTTCTGCATTGGGCTTTGAATACGTACATTTCAGACCCATTTCTGTGTGTATGCACCTTTTATAAATGAGGTCCTGGTGTCAGAAAATAACAGACATGGCTATAGGAGGCTAATAATACTATATTGTGGTGGTTTTCAGTATTGTCCATTACTTTCTAACATCTGGACAGTAATTTCCAAAGTTGCACACTGCCCTGATAAATAAGACATCTCCCCTATGTACAATATAAACTGTAGAGGGTGTTACCTTGCTTACAGTGGATATATAACTGCATTTAAATGAAGAGGCTCAGTATAGAATATATTTACTTATTCATAACAGGATTGAATAGCAAACCCATTATGACTGTATTTAGCTAACTGACTAGTCTCTCAACCCATTTATCATTGGCTACCTTTATGTGATTGTTGTTATGGTTACGTCTCAGGCATGTTCTTTTCATTTTTAATTAAAACATTCAGTGTAGCCTGTAAATAATCCCTTTTTGTGTAATCAAAGTAATTATTGAAACTGCAATAGTGAAGGTAATAATGAAGTGTGAAAACCAGCATAGGCTGAACTGTTATTTATGATGATTGGTTCTGTTCCCATACGATTACAGAACATTAGAGAGATTTCATTTTTTAGCAGGATCAACATTAGACTTTAAAAAAAATAAAAATAAATAAAATAAAATAAAATAAAAAACATTAAATTAGCATATAATAACTTATTTTGAAAGAACGCATATACAAAGAAATTACTTTCAGGCCTGACAGAGGAAATGATGGCTTACTGTACTTAAGAGCTGCAATATAATCCTTTTGTAAAATATAATGCAGGAGTGTGTGATACAGTTGAGAGTGATTATTCTAAACAAGCTTTTATACAAGTCCTTATTGTTTTTCATCAATTCATCTTAGGGTCACGAAGTTCAGATCTGTCAGGGAGACAGAACATGGAGTGGCAGTCCACCTGAGTGTGTTGGTGAGCCTGTGCTGTGTTTCTTCTTCATAGACTCACAATATCTCTCCATATGTCTGAGTTGATATTGTGTAATGCAGTTCTTTGTAGTGACTGTATATATGGCTGTACTCATAACAGGGATTCAAGCTAAAAAGTCCTTTTCAGTTGCTACCTCATATTAGCTACTTATATTACTTTGATAAAAATGATGGATAATGTCAGCTGGCTAGAAAATCGTAGCTCAGTCAGTCACTCAAAGGTCTAAAATATTTTCCTGACAGTATTAAAATCAATGTACTTGTGAAAATTATATGACTACAATTTAGCATTTTATTTATTATTCATATATTTATTTATTTTTATACTTTCCACTTTAAGTTAGTCGATACACAATCTTAAGTTATAATCTCAGGTAATATCTATTGTGCATGCTCCTGACACAAACGAGTAGTGTCCATCAGCAGTATGGTTGTGCGAGAGGAAGACCCACTGTCTGACCGGCCGTATCGACCGCGCATGCTTTGTCTCCACGGTTTCTACTGTGCAGACTCTGGCTCTAATTTTTGCAAAATGCTAAATTTTCATATATTCAATTTTCATATTTTCAACACAATGGGAGTAAATGGTGCCACTCATATATACAGTAGTTGTTTTTTATTCTTATTTGGAGCCAAGAAATATAATGTATTACAGCATCTACCAAAAGTCACTGTAATGGATAACAGTAATGTATTTTAACTCATTGGGTATATAAGATTTACATGGAATAACATTTTTTTGCTTTAAACTTTATTTTCAGCGACTTCATGTGGTCCACCACCCATTGTGGAGAATGCTGTTTCTGTGCCAACCGGTGAGTCATACCGGAGTAATGTGACCTATATCTGTAACACTGGGATGAACCTGATTGGCCCACAGAATCTCACGTGTCAGGCTGATGGAGCATGGAGCTCACCTACACCAACATGTGAAGGTAAGAAATCTGCTTTAATTACGGTTGCTTTGTGTTTAGCAAATGACTGAACTGCATTGCATTGAATATCTTTGTCTCAGCCCCCAAAGGTTGTGAAAGGCCTGAAGGATTATTAAATGGGAAGGTTCAGGAACAGAGCCTGGTCAGTTGGAAGGCTCTTGAGTTTTCCTGCAATAAGGGCTACACTCTACATGGGGAGTCCCTTGTTGTCTGTATGGGAAATGGTTCTTGGAGCTCACCTTTCCCTATATGTACACGTAAGGCTACCAGTCACAATCATTCCACATGATACGTCACATTACTTGCACATCACCTGCTCTTAATGAGATCTAAATGGGATAGTTCAGAAGAAAAAATGATACATTAATCAGTAAGTGCTTTAGCCTGGACATGATCAAAGTGCATACAGAGCCTAGGGACAAGTTAGAGTTGCTAAAGTTGGTGGATAGCTTTGTGGTGCAACAAAATTGACAGAAGCCAAATCAGTTGTTTGCAAACAGATACCAACTTGTGAGTGATCAGCCACAGTCGGAATGGATTTTCTCCATTTTGCATTTTTGGAGATAAACAGATTTTAAAAAGCTAGCACTTTAAATGTGAAATACATGCAAAAGAGAAGCATATTTCAGTTCAGGAAAGATTATTAAATATGTGTATATATATACATATAGCCTGGTTTTTCCAGGTTGTGACACATTTGTATTCACTGATGACCATGCAGACTTTATATGATGACCAAATTTATTCTTATGAAATGGATAGTTTTTGTTCTAAAATCTGATTCATGTTTGAAACCATTGTAAAATCCTTGATATATGCACACCTGGACCAAATACAATAATTGTATTCTGTTTCAATGCACCAAGTTTTAATCCAATAAAATCTTTGCACTTAAGCTATGGTTCTGTCCACAATGAGATACAGTCTCATCCAGTTCCTTCTTGTTTATACATCAGTATTTTTTTTTTCACCATGTGGTTACTTTCCTGCAACTAATGTCATTTACCACACTGAGTCAAATTCAACAGACAATGGATTACTTTCCTTCCTCTTCAGCCCAGTCATGCCCTCCGCCTCCAAGATTGACAGGGAACAATGTCAACACCACCTTATTCCTGGTGGGTCAGACAGTGCCAGTCAACTGTCCTAAAGGTCAGCAGGTCAAAGGGCGTCAGAGCCAAGGAACAGCCATCATAACCTGCAGGAGTGACCAGACCTGGACTCCAATCAGGGCAGTTTGTGCGAGTAAGTAAACATCATCTCTCAGCACTATTACTACCCTACACATACTACACTGTTACTTTGATCCTTTTACCATAATATAAGAACAGAACTGAAAGGCTTATCCCAAAACAATCACAAGTCTCTTTAAAGATAAGTCTAAATACTTTTCAGACTATATCTTTGTTACAATATTGTAATTCTCTTTAAACATTTAAATAAAGCATGGCCATTTTGACATAAACAAAACAAAACAGTTTTATTTCAATTCAATTTTATTTCAACTAGTTCTCAGGGAATTTTTAACTCATAATTGCACTTCTACAGAAGTCAGGGAGTTTCACAATGATTCACGAAACGTCTTTAAACCCACTTACCCAACATCACCAACCACACACACATACGCATAAAAACACGTACACATGCCATTCTTTATAGAGGAGGACATCATGTCCCCAATTCACAGTAGTATTAGGTTGTATGTGTATGTGGATGTCTAAAACAGATGTCTTACAACTGAAACTCTTAGTTTCCGTCTCTCGGAATCACCATGTGCTACTTCACCTTTCATTTTCATTAGCCTTCTTTGCTCTTATTGAGTACTCACACTTGCACAATCTCTACTGATGACAGGCTCATGGCAGCCGTTATATTGATATTTGTGTCACAGCATTACAACACATCATTTGGCCTACACATAAACTAAACCTAATCCTGTTCATGCAGATTAACATCGCACGGAACATCATTAAATCCATTTTAAAATCAATGGAAAGAATGTGGCACAACCATGATTCTGCCTAGAAGAGACCATCCACTAAATGTCAGTGACTGGGTAAAGAGGACATTAGTCAGAGAAGCAACCAAGAAGCCTTACTGGATATAGTGCTGCATACACATTTGAAAATGTTCCTTTTTATTATTTGTATTTTATTAACTTGCTGAAGCATTGTTTTTTGAAAATGAACGTGAAATGTAAATCTAGTCAAGGGTAATATTTGATGTTTTTATCCTGAATAAATGAAATGCTTCCTCTTATTAATACTGTGTAGTAAAGTACTGGAGATTTGCTCTAAAGCAGCACATCTAGGATTAAGACCAGGAGTGTGATGATTTCACTGCTGATAGTACAGTATGAGAAGTCGTTTTACAAGGTTTTATTTATTTTATTTATTTTATTTTTTTTGGGAACAAAGGAAATGTGGTTATTGCTTTGGGTGTAAAATCTTCCTCTTCCTTTGCATGACCTGTTCAGATAGACTTTCTATTCTTTCAGTCAGTAAAACGCTTTGTGTGCTTTTTTCAAAGTTGCTGTGATGTAGTAATATATTTCATCTACATAGCATGTGCAAACACATGCATGGTGGTGTGAATGTGTGCTGTCATCAAAGTATTTATGCATGCCTGTTTCAGCTCGAAAATTTTATTGCAGCAGTTTTTAAAAAAGAAATAGAACACAAACTGGCTGGGCATCTAACTACAGGGTGTCCCACAAGTCTCCATCCATAGGGGTCTATGTTTGTCAGCACTACGTTGGGTGTGCCTTCGTCAGTGGTTGTTCGTTGACGTCGATTTCTTGGTCGGTACGCAACACTTCCAGTCTTTTTGTATTTGTTAATAAGTTTGGCAACAGTGTCATGTGTAATGTGCTTGGCAAGACCATTGCAACCTTGCGACAGCTTCCTGATCCAGCCATGAGAATTATTTCAGTATGTTCTTATTTTTGTCAAAGGCATTCATTTGGGATATCTGGAATATATATATATATATATATATATATATATATATATATATATATATATATATATATATATATATATATATATATATATATTATTATCATATATATATATATATATATATATATATATATATATATATATATATATATATATATATATATGATAATAATAATATATCAATTAAGTAGGAAAAATTTTGGAAGACATTTTGTTAAAAAGTGTTCATTTCCCATATGTATGGAGACTTTTGGGAGACTCTGTAGATTAGAATATCTAATAAGAACACCTAATGCAAAAAAAAATAAACAAGCAACATGTGAATAAATGTAATACATGTTGAATGCGACTGCTGAGGAATAGTTAAAATAATTTCACTAGCAAAATACTAGACATACTATTAATTTTTTTTTTTTTACAAACAAGTACAAAAAGAAGCAAATTGCCATTTGTAAAGCACATTAGTCACTAAGTACTCATATATTCAAGCACTGCATTATATTCTATTAAATACTGAGCAATTATTGCATTATGGCACCTGATAATGTAAGTACCCGATAGTTTTCCCATGCACTCTAAAATCATTTTATATATATATATATATATATATATATATATATATATATATATATATATATATATATATATATATATATAAAGACATAAAGTGTATTTCACATGTTTTGTCAACATTAACTGTATAGGTGAAATCTAGTTATATATCATTAAGAAATGTCACAGTGTTGACTTGATCAAACCACAGCTCTTGCTATTGTATTCACTGTAACTCCACCCCTTTTTACAGCTACACTGCCCTGCGCTAATGATCATGAAAACACCAATGTATGTGGCACACTCACACATGTCACCACCACAATCTTCTGCCATTTTTTTTCTACTTCTGTTATAATCACAAGAATAGGGCCCTCAGTCAAACTGTTGCCACAACAGTCAGAAACCTAACGTTCCTTTTTGTGCTTCCTTTTTCAGCCTTCCTTTTTAAGCACTTTTACACATACATTTAGTAATTGGGTTATTCTTTGTAAATGGTGCCATTTGTGGTCCTGTAAAAAATTTTTTTTTTAATATATATAAATAAATAAATAAATTACCATTACCAAACATTACATTATTTTCAAAAATCCTAACAAAGGAAAGTGATTTTTTAAAAACGTTTCTCAACTCAATCATTACAGTTCACGTAAGAGCAACCATAAAATATCAAATTACCTAATATGAATATGCTGAAATGAACAATGAGATCTCCTGGTGTCTCAGGAGATCCTGAAATGAACAATTACAGAATCTTATTCAAGTATTTACTCACTATAAAAAACCCTAATGGCCACCAGGATGACACACAGTACTTCTGGGACAATGTTGTATGAAGCATGGTGGTGGGAGTTTCATGGTTTGGAGCAGCTTTGCTGCCTCAGAGTCTGAATAGAAAACATTAAGAAAACAATTCCTTTGATAATGTATTAGGAAATACAAGAGCATGTCAGAGTATTTGTCAGTCACCTGAAGCTTTATAGTTGAGGCAACCTAAAACATTTTTTCACAACATACCACCAAACACACAGGGATGGTCAAACCAGTAGACCAGCTTTACCAGCAGGATTCGCAACAGGTAAGTATTGTTACAGTACAGTGTTCAGTACAGTACAATTTTGTACAGTTTCGGACTTACCGCTACTAATCATAGACAAGTTACTTTTAACACAAATATAAAGCAAATAGAAAATCTCAACCATTGTTGATCAATTTAGCCAGTAATAAGGAAGCAGGCTGGCTGGCAAAGATGGTCAACCAGTTTTATAAACTCGGCCTGTGTTTTGCCAGCTGGTAGCCGGTCATACCAAGCTGACTTTGAATGGGTCACATTCCTGAAAATCACAGTAAAACAAAGAGTGAAAAGCTAGAAAGCTAGCTGTCAAAGGTTAGCTTCCTGGCTTAACTAACATTTCCTATGACTTAAACCTTTTGCACTTACCCTACTTCACTAAAATAATTGAAGCTATGTTTTTAATCAAAATCTAAAATGACAAAATAATAGAGAAAATGGAGAAAACTTTAGCCATTTGAGTTTCTATTTCTTCTTCAGGAAAATCCATTTGGTGCCTAGTTTTAGAGTAAAATGAATGATTCTGTATGTTTTACTGTATTATTGCAGTGACGTTACAGCAATTCTCAAAGAGTACCATGCAGTGTGCTGTACTGAACTGTAAAACACATTTTCAGTATTATACCGGTATTATATTTGAACACGGCATTGCAATGGGGAAATTACAAGAAATTACAGTGTGGGGACAGATGACAAACCATGAAATATAGCTAAATGAAAATAAATATTCATGAAAAATAAGTAGGGGACTGAAATAGTTTTTTCAATAGTTTCAATTAAGAATGTGGCAAATATCACCTGGGGAAATGGGGACATTTACCATGGCAGCAAATGCAAAGGATAAACATTTGTTGATTTGGGTTTATATATATATATATATATATATATATATATATATATATATATATATATATATATATATATATATATATATATATAGAGAGAGAGAGAGAGAGAGAGAGAGAGAGAGAGAGAGAGAGAGAGAGATGCACACAACTGAACAAAATAAGATGGATCTGTTCAGGGACAGAAAATCACTGCTTACAAAGAATGACCCAATTCTGGTTAGAACAGCAGGGTATCAAATTCCTATCACAGAGGACCACAGTTCTGTGGTTTTCACCACTTCAGCACAATGCAATCCAGTTCATGAAAACCTTTAAAATTAGCTAATGCACTGAGGCAAGTGAGATTATTAACCTGCAGTGCTGTTATCTGCTGACACATTTCTACAAACCCAGCAGTCCATGAATCGCTCGTAAGGCCAGCTGTCAGCTACTGACCCTTTTCTGGGAACCGCCCTACACAGGGGTGTCCTGCGGCCCTCCTCTCCACATGGCTAATGGAGTGGTCCGTGGGGCCATGTTCCAGCTCGGTGACGTGGCGGTGTACTCGTGCTTCGAGGGCTACGTCATGGAAGGCACTAGCAGGAGTGTGTGCTTGGAGAATGGCACATGGACTCCACCCCCTTCCTGCAGAGGTAGCACAAGGATTTGCCCATGTCAGCCTGCCCTTAAAGGGCCTTTCCTTCTATAAACACCTCTGATTTTTCTTAAGTTTATACACAACTATAATTTTACACATCAGTGTCCTGAGCTCCTATACGAGGTCGTCCTCAAAGCCTCCAGCAGTAGTGGATGGTTTGGCTAAAGGTTCGACCTGCATGCATGCATTCATTCATCACTGCACAACCTTCATTCACATCACGCTACTTCACCCTGTGCGCTAATTAACTGTATTTTACTCGTTTAACATGCATGTGTGAACAAGCTGTTTCTTTTACTCTTCTCTACACACCCTTATTAGCAAGTAGATTTTCTTGTTTGTGAATTTCTTCTGTATGGCTAGGCAATGATCATAATATTCAGACCACCGAGGACTTTGCATCTAATTAATCCATTCTGAACATAATATTAAAGCGACTAAGGAACATTATTTTTACACAAAGCTCCAGAGCCACTAGTAAACTATGCTTCTGTCTATCTCCTATTTCAGACACCTTTTTGGTGCTATGGTTTTGGGGTTTCTCTGTTTAGTGCAGTGTAACATTAAGACTGCATTTAGAAACTGTTTCAACTGGGTGTGTGCATGCATGCCTGTGTGTGTGTGTGTGTGTGTGTGTGTGTGTGTGTGTGTGTGTGTGTGTGTGTGTGTTTTCTTCAGCTGTGTGTTGGCTGCAGTGTCAGAATGGAGGTGTGTGTCAGAGGCCAAATATATGCTCCTGTCCAGAGGGCTGGATGGGTCGCCTCTGTGAGGAACGTAAGTTTTACATACAAAGCATAACAGACAGGATGAATCATAAATTCATTAGCTAATGGTCACACAAAACCTCCAGGGTGCTGTACAGTCTCATGGCTAAAAAGTGATCTAATGAATTGCATTAAAACAGGCTATAGGAGGGCACACGGTGGCTTAGTGGTTAGCATGTTTGCTGCACACAACCAGGGTTGAGGGTTTGATTCCTGCTGCTGCCCTGTGTGTGCAGAGTTTGCATATTCTCACTGTGCTGGGGGTTTCCTCCCCCGTCCAAAAACATGCAAGGTAGACTGATTGGCATGTCCAATTTTTCAAGTTAAGCCAATATCTTTAATTTTTCTCAATATGTATAACCATGTGGTGTATGTGCATAGCAGCTTAGTGATATTATGGCCTCTACCTATATATCACTCTGATTCTTAGGTTTTTCCACATACCTGATTCTGAAAGGAACATTTGCATTTAGACAGCACACATCTTACACCAAATAACCACAATGCTCATACCACACAACTTCCTGTGTCTTGGGTTACTCTGTTACTTGCTTTCAGTTCTGCTTTAAAAAAAAAAAAAAAGAAAGAAAAGAAAAAGAAAAAGATGATTCACATTAACCAGGGTCAATTAAAAAACAAGCCTAATTATAGAAACCTTTGTCAATCTACCTGGAAACTCCAGTGTTACTCACATCATAGCAACTCTTATCAGTTTATCTCTGCCAGACTTAACGTAATAGCTAACCTCCTCTTACACTGAGCACACGTAGTAAAACTGGGTAAATAATAAGCTCATAGTGAATATACTGAAACACTGGAGAAGCTCAAAACAAACAAAAACAAAATACAGAAACAGAAAATGAAAAGTCAGCTGAAAATAACAAAATGATGATTAACCGTCATTCAGAACATGAGAACACTGGCTACTGTGAATACACACAAACACTTCCTCCTTTTATAGGGTTGCATTTCCTGTCTGAATTGAATGACACGTCTTATTTATATGGTGTTATGGATATGCCTTGGATTGCAGCTAAATTTTAGTGTGTATGTGTGTGTGTGTGTGTGTGTGTACATATGTTGCAGCAATCTGCATCCTGCCATGTCTAAACGGTGGACGCTGTGTTGCTCCATACCAGTGCGAGTGTCCAAGAGGGTGGAGTGGCACACGATGCCATGCTGGTTAGTGTTTGTGTATGTGTGTGTGATGTGGGGTTTTTTTTTTTTTTGGCACAGATCAAATATCCCCACATGGATAGGAACATTTGGCTACACATTATGTCAATGAAAAGTCCTCACAAGGACAGTAAGAAAGACGTTTGTGTGTGTGTGTACAATAAGTTGTCTTTTATTTTCACATATATTGCAGTTGGCACATTTATGCCATCTGTAATTAAACTTCGCCCTTAAAATCTAAATAGAAGAACTGGTGATGTTTCTTGGTCACATATGAGCACATTACATTGACCTGATCAGCCTCATGAGCACATGGCAGACAAGAGAGAGGTACATTAAGGAATAATTAACAAAAGTGATCTCCTGGAGGGATGAAATGGAGAGATAATACAATCTCCTGGGGTCACATGGTGTCACACTGCGGTTACTATGGCACCGAGCTCTGTAACAACAGATCCTCATACAAACCCTCAATTCCAAAACAGACTCAGCAAATATAATAAGAAAATAAGAAAAATATAATAAGAATATATGTTTATTTATATATATATATATATATATATATATATATATATATATATATATATATATATATATATATATATATATATATATATATATATATATATATATGGGTTGGAAAATAAATGCATACATGACTCATAGAATGTTGTCATATCTTCATCCAAGTCATAATAATAGTCAAACACAATCTACTGTATCTGTTTGTGTCAATACGGAATACACCACTCATTCACAATCAGTCCTGTGTACAAAAGAACAAGAATCTCTAGTTTTCCAACAGCTAATTAGAGTCCCTGCCCTATAAAACACACTCAAAGCCTAGTTACTGGAAATTATCTACCAATGGAGGGCATTCAGTATTTTCTCACTATAAAAAAAACCCTAGTGGCCACCAGGATGACACACAGTGCTTTTAGTGCAATGTTGTATGAAGCATGGTGGTGGGAGTTTCATGGTTTGGAGCAGCTTTGCTGCATCAGAGTCTGCATAGCAAACATCAAGAAAACAGCTCCTTTGAAATTGTATTAGGAAATAAAAGAGTGTCAGGGTAGTGGTCAGTCACCTGAAGCTTTATAGTTGAGGCAACTTTTTCACAAGTGGAAAAAACTGATTTAAAAAAAACAACATTCATTTAAAATGCAGATGCTCGATATTTATCAGTGTCGGAATCTAACGGTTTTACCCAACTGAGCTGTGGCATTTGTCATGACCTTTCTGCAAGTATGACTGTCACGATTCGAGGTTGAGCCAGAAGCAGGTGCAGATAATGACTTTATTTGAAGCACCGTACCGAGAGACTAAGACAACTTGACTAAACACTGTGGCATGAAACAAACACAGACATAAACAACATGAATCTACGACTACTTGGCCGAATACTGTGGCAAAACTAACCATAAACAAACGAGATCAAGAAACATGGAACACAGGGGTCTAAGACAACAAAAGACCAGCTAATGGTGCAGACAAGGACTATATATACACATGAGTGCTCATTAACCAAAACATGAATCAGGTGCAGGTGGTCATGTGACAGCTAGAGCAGTGCAGTGGCTGATGGGAAGTGGAGTCCAGAGTTTCCCCGATACGTGACAGAACCCTCCCCCAAGGGCGCTACTCCCGGAGCACCCAAAATTATACGTCCTCCCTCTGGTGGTCCTGGCCCCCTGGAGAAAATGTCCCCTGCAAACCCAGGAGGCCGGGCGGCTTCTACAATGGCACAGGAAGGCTGAGATATTTCCTTGGCAGAGCATGAAAGCGGAGCAACGTCCCCAGCTGAACTGGAAGTCAGAGCGAAGTCCCCTGTAAGGCCAGGGAGAGGAGCGTGGGTCTCCATGTGGCCAGGGAGAGGAGCGTGGGTCTCCTCGAAGCAGAAGAGGGGAACGCTATCGGCCTTGGAGCAGAAAGGCTGGGCGACGTCCACAGCTGAACAGGGAGGCTGGGCGACGTCCACAGCTGAACAGGGAGGCTGGGCGACGTCCACAGCTGAACAGGGAGACGGAGGCTCTGAGGTCACTAGGTGAACCTTGGGCATGGGCGGAGCTTGGCTGGCCGTGTCGGCGGACTGGGGCATGGGCGGAGCTTGGTTGGCCGTGTCGGCAGACTGGGGCATGGGCGGAGCTTGGCTGTGCGGGTCGGCAGACTGTGGCGTGGGCGGAACTTGGCTGGGCGTGTCGGCAGACGGGGGCGTGAGCGGAACTTGGCTGGGCGTGAGCAGCATTTGGTCATTTGGGTCAGTAGGCCTGAACATGAACTCAGGGACGCGAGACTTGATTTGGACCTAAGGGACGCGAGGCTTGGCTTGGACCTTCCTGACTGGAGGCTGGACCTGGAGCTCAGGGACTGGAGGCTGGACCTGGAGCTCAGGGACTGGAGGCTGGACCTGGAGCTCAGGGACTGGAGGCTGGACCTGGAGCTCAGGGACTGGAGGCTGGACCTGGAGCTCAGGGACTGGAGGCTTGACTTGGATATCAGGGACATGAGACTTGACTGGGACTTGGACTTTCCTGACTGGAGGCTTGGCTTGGATCTCAGGGACATGAGACTTGACTTGGCTCTCAGGGACTGTGGGCTTGACTTGGACATCAAAGCCTGGTGCTGGTGCCTCCCCGCTGACCCTTTGCAGGAGCTCGGCAGGTGAGCCCACCTCGTGGGGCTCAGGTTTGAGCTCGGAGGTCACCCTGTCGGTCCCAGGCTGGGTCTCTGTCCCGAACACAAATTCCCCCTCCCGTCGGTGTGGCATGGCGTAGTCCTTCATGCACATAGGCGGTAAGTTGAAGCCCAGGTAATTCCTGGCAACCTGCTGCTTTCGTAGCGCCGCTTGGTAATCTTCCAACTGTTGGTGTAACGTGGCAAAGTACTCCACTAACATTGGTGGCATCCTGACACCCCAGATATCCATCCTGGCTATCTGCTGCTTCTGATTGTGGGTCATTCGTTCTGTCACGAGTCGTGGTTGAGCCAGAAGCAGGTGCAGATAATGACTTTATTTGAAGCAACGTACCAAGAGACTAAGACAACTTGACTAAACACTGTGGCATGAAACAAACACTGAGACATAAACAACATGAATCTACGACTACTTGGCCGAATACTGTGGCAAAACTAACCATAAACAAACGAGATCAAGAAACATGGAACACAGGGGTCTAAGACAACGAAAGACCAGCTAATGGTGCAGACAAGGACTATATATACACGAGTGTTCATTAACCAAAACATGAATCAGGTGCAGGAGGTCATGTGACAGCTAGAGCAGTGCTATGGCTGATGGGAAGTGGAGTCCAGAGTTTCCCGATACGTGACAATGACAAAACATCTACAAGACATGTTTGCTGGTTCTACCAGTTATGAGTTATTAAAGGGTTCACATACTTTTTTCCAGCCTGGGCTATAATTGATTCAGTGGTTTTATTTCATTTATATAAGGTATATAAAATATAGCATTTTATTTGTGTAAAATCTCATTTTATATCATTTAAAATGAATTAAAATAAATGATCAACGTATAAATGGATTCTTAACGGTAATTTAAAAGGGTTTTATAACCTTTTACTTAGTCCTGATATTTTCTTCTCTTTTTTTTCTTCTTCTTTTTTTGTAAGCACTGATTTCATTTTCAGATCTGGTAGTGAACTAAATTGCTCTGTAACCCAACCCTTAATGTGCTGGAGGTTTTGCAATTTATCAGAATATCATTAAAACAAACCAAATCATTTTGCCTCGAGGATCATATCTGAACCTAACATATTGTGTGTATACTATACATACACATACACATACACATACACATACACACACACACATACACACACACATACACACACACATACACACACACATACACACACACACACACACACACACACACACACTCCTGTGGACATAATACTAGTTATTAACTGTTTATCTAGCTCCTTATCGAAATTAAAAAAATCCTTTTGTCACGCTCAGCCTGGCTCATGACAGGTGTGTTTGCATGTTTGACTATGAGGACAAAGGTCTTTGAAGCAGAGAGCAAATTTGGGAACATGTGATAATGTGATGTCGCTTAGATGTTCCATAGATCTAGACACACCTTGGTCTGGTTCGTTGGTTAGATTGCATACCTGTTTTTAAATTATATTATTTGGAGAGTTCATGCTTGCCTTATGTAATGCAGTTTACAGGTACTGGCACTGCCCCATATGCCATTATATATGTTGCGATATAAATTATAAGTGTATTATAGTAAGTTACATAAGTTGTGGTAAAGATACAATATTACCATGCACTGGATTTGTCTTTGTTTCAGGCTGTACAATGCAACAAAAAGCATAAAAACAGCTAATAAGCACTTACTACCAACTATGACTCATGAGCATAGCTGGTTGTGGAAGTTTTCATTATGTTGTGAATATAGCTAATATGTTGACTTCTCATGTTATGTTTTAGCACAGAGGTTGGGAACCTTTTCAGTTGGCAGAGCCATAAAATAAAAATAAAAAAAGTTATGATTGTTTTCTTTAGAGATATTTTTGTTGATGTTTTTATATGTCTTCTTCTTCTTATAGTTATTATCTTTACTATTGTTGCATAATTATAAAACGTGGTGATGTAATAAAGGTTATTTCACATTTTGCTTGTTCTTGAACTAACCGCCTGCACTTCACCTAATAGGTCTGTACCGTAGGTAGCACTTGGACTTCATTTAACCAAATATGATAGTTACATCAAATGGTAAATCAATATAAGATGTAGTATGTAAGTAAGAGTAGCAATACTTACCATTAATGTGACTTTCAAATATGCAAATTCGTCTGTCTGTTTGGATTGAAAAGAACTCTACTTGTCGTCTTTTTTTTTTTTCTTTTAGCTGTTTCACCTTTGTTAAAAAACTGAAAACGGATATGTACGGATATGTACATAGTTTTCGGCCAATTTATACATTAAACTGGGAAATCACTGCTCTGCTCCACATTGTCCAATAAAATCTGAGCTTGTTGTACCACATCACAATTGGCTGGTGTATACATAACAAACAGGCATTGATTATGACTGATGTAATATTTAAAAATATCTAGTTCTAATTGAACTGACACACTAGCGTTCGTGATTGATGATTGTTGGGGAAGGGAAAGGTCTTTCAGTGTTTTTTACTGAAACTGTGATTTGCCTTATATCCAGTAAGAAGCTTAAAATTACAAACTGCTCCTTTAATAAAATAAACAGTGAATAATTGATAGACCTCAGGATCACAATTTTCCACAAAAATCATATGGATCATGTCAAATTTCTGATAAATCATGTGTATGAGAGTTAAGTGTAGATGTATTGGTGTTTCATTGCAGAATATCTTTGTGCATGAGCGTAAATGAGATTGTGTGTGATGTGTCCTCAGCGGTGTGTTCATCGCCTTGTCAGAATGGAGGCAGGTGTATCAGGCCCAACAGATGCCGCTGCATTCAAGGCTGGGGTGGTCCCGATTGCTCCAGGTGAGTATATACACACAGTTACACATTAATAGAAATCAGCTAAGAACTGGTTTAAAAATAAAAAAAAAATTTTTTAAAAGAGGTCTGTTTTGTACAAATAAATCTGTTCACCTTCTTTAACCTAATGCCTATAAAATTGTATTTGTGTATATGTATTAGAAGTTTCATACCCATCACTGATACTAGATTACACAGGAAGCCCACAGCACCTCGTTCAGTAAATAAAGCTGTTGATCACAGTGAGCTGTTGATCACAATCATTATGAGCACTAAACCATCAGTGGCCAAACCTGTTCCTGGAGATAGACATTCCTGCACACTGTGATCTAGACTGACTTCTGCACAACCCAAAATGCCAGACCACAGGTGTGTTAAATGAATATCTGCTGGAATGTGGATCTCCAAAAGCAAGAATGAGCACAATTCTCAACCACATACCATTATGGTTCACTACCGTAATCACTGCTGATCAACCGATCCCTTAACTCAGCATTTATTAACTGACAGACTACAGTCTGGATCTGGACACAGCAAAAGTATTGCAGTAGAATAAACCAGTCACTCGATCAACGTATGAAATAACTTACGCTGAACTACGGACAGTTTTTTAAAAACATGAATCGTCGCAGCTTCAGTAGCAGATCACTTGCATTTATGGCAATTGCCTACCCCATTGAGAAAGGAAATTATATACATATTTTTTTCAATACATAATTTAACGTATCTAGGTTGATTATTGAAATAACTACATTGCTTATTTAGACAAAAGGTTGACTAAAAAAAAAATCCCAGAATGTTTATTAAAAATGATTGAACGGTGAAGTATGTGCTTATTCTAAGTTGAAAACAGTATCTCAGATACTGTATATGTTCAGAGTCCATATCATATATTCAATAGGTCAATATGTTCAGAGTCCATGGCACTAGTTAAAATTGAGAACATTAAGTGCCACGAGCAAACAACAACAAAAAATGATCACTTTGAATATAGTCATGAACTAATCATTAATGGTTACGTGTTAAGAGGCAAGATGTTGTCAGCATTCATTCACATTTGCTGCTTATCCAGACATTTGAAAGCAATACATTTTCTGTAACGGGACCTTCACAAGTGTTAGCTTAAGTGCTACAGGGAGTAGGTACCAAAGCTCCTCTGTCAGCTATTGACATATGCAACTAAATAGGACAAATGATTTTGGCATCTACATCACCATTTAAAGCCAGAGTAATTTCACTATAGATGTAAATGAAATGAGTCTGATTAAGGGGTTCAGAGTTGTACATTATATTTCATCTATAGTAGCATGTACCGAGACCTTTTATAATCTCCTTCTCCCGTTCTCCGTTTTTAGGAAAAGAAAACCAGGATATTTTCATTTTTAATACGCCACTCAACACAGACAAAGCTGGAGCATCAGCACACCATGGTGGATGTCGAAGTCTTCAGTTCTGACCATTTCTCCCGCCCAAACTCCAAATACCAAGTGTTTTGTAAATTAAAGCTGTATTTTTTCATATAGAAAATAAAAACAGTATTAAGCATAATTCTGCTGCTATATACATGAACCTGTTCGATGTGTAAAAACTTTAATGTGATTGTTCAGTGTATATGTGTATAAACTATTCTTTTCACATTTTTATTAAAGCAAAAAATACAACTACACATTTGTCATTTCTTCACGTTTTATTGAATTCATAATATTAAAAAAAATTCCACATGAGCCCCTAGTAATAAAAGGTCCATAATTTTGAGATATTTGGAATGATACACTTGCGATGGACCTTCCTACAAGGGAGAGTTAAAAACCAAATGTGGGGGTGTGTGGGAGGGTGTGTGTGTAGGTGTGTGTGGGGGTGTGTGGGGGTGTGTGCGTTCATTTATGATCGTTGATCTTCTGTTTCAGTGTTTGTTCATTGGCCCCAGAAAACTCATCAATCTGTAAAACAGGATATGAGATCACACTCCAAGTCTGACAGATGTAATGCATCAAATGACTCCTTACACAATAATGCTACGCTACTATAAAACACACTTTTAGCCTAGAAGTTAATTATTAGAGAGCGTCACACAGTCTAAAGACTCACCTTTTGCCCATTCTTGTAGAAGTGGAAAGTTGGCATGCATTTGATATCACAGTGACTGGATACATCCTGGTAAAGACAGATTAAATTAAAATTAGCCGAATATGTTTATTCACTACTGGGCTAACAGATAGCAATCTGTACTATTCTTTTATTTCATTTGGGCACACAGCTCTACTGAATGTGCCACGTCAACACCCAGAAGATTTATGAAAACAAGCCACATTTCTTTTTGTGTAGCACCGGAAATAATGCCTAACCTGTGTGAATAACCTCTGATAACCTAATAAAACACACTTGTGGACATAGTTGGGACAACTATGTCCACAATGTATTTATGGACAACTATGTCAACATGTATTTCAGCCACACCCATTGCTAATGAGTAAAGAGCATCAAGCTTACAGACTGCACGACTGTATCGATAAAAAACACTGGCATTACTATGAGTCATACTGGAGAGCTGCATGACATACAACTGTAGCACTGTCATAAGTACATTTTGATGAAGTGGATTACGTTCCCTTAACAGAACAAACCAGGGTGTTTTATTGCTCTTGTACCAGTCCTGTTGTTATTTGCCAACAATCATTTTTTAAAACATTAACGAAAGACACAACGTTCTTTTTTTAAAATCCATTTATAGTTACATTTAATGCTATGGAATATCCATGACACAAGTTAGGTCCTGTTCTCACTTATGTCAAAACAGTCATTCCCTCAGCAGCTTCTCGTTTTTCTCTCATGAAATGAATGAAGTCCAGAAATGGAGCTTATGTTACTAATAAAACAGGAAAACAAAGTCTTCTGCCCTGACTGTGTTGGATACGTTACTGACTGACCGTTACAAAATGCGGTCACATGTAAAAGCTGTTATTGTGATGTGGAAACGTCTAGAAGAAAAAACCCCAGAAGCCCATAGGGATAGGATGTTCAGGTGTCCACATGATTTTATTTTCTGGGCGTGGTGTGTACACAGACTGTTGGGAAAGTCAACACATGATGCCTGCCAAATGTACGAGGCACTAAATCAGTCCTCACTAAATCACCATTACTTCCTTTGAACAGCAAGAATGCCAGACTAAACAGATCTACCCCTATGACTCATGGGAAAATCATTCAAAAACACTCGACTGGTAAGTAAATCCTGTATATATGCGCAACAGCACAGATGCATATATGAGCAAGAGTTTGTGAAGAAGCATATCTTATAACAATGCCATTATCCAGCCACAGTCACGAAAAGACTGATAAAACTGACCAGTAACCAATATCCTCTCTGAGAGCCATCTCTGTATCGATTCATCAGATAAGGCACCCTCAGCACACACTGTAGACAACCATGAACATGGTTGGGAGGAAGCAAGAGAAACATGCTAATGTCCAACTCTACAAACGCTTTATTAAAATGAATGCAAATATGTTGGAAATCCAACAGATTACACACTGGAGATCACAGGAGTGGTGTCTGGGCTTCGGCAGACATTTTCCTTACTTATCATTGAGGAAAGCCTAGTAGGTGACCTTTTTGTAATGGTTTTTTTTTTTGGTTGGTTGGTTGTATTTTTTGTTACAGTTGTAAGCTAAACTAAGACTGACAAAGACAAGTTAGATCAAGAATAATTGTTATATATATAAACCCATCTTTAAACCTTGTGGCTTTGAAAGACAGCATGCTTTGAAAGTCAGCATGCTCATTCATAATACACTGATTCACTGATTCTACCCAAAATAAAATAATAATAAAATACACCTGTGGTTTTCAAACCACTTTATACCAAAGCGCTGCTGAATGCTTAATTCTGATTGGTCAGAAAGTGCTGTTCAATAACAGCAGCTCTGGCAATGTTGTTGTATGTAACTTACAGTTTGGCATATTTATAAAAAAAAAAAAAAAAAAAAAAAACACTTTTTAGGAAGAAGTCTCCAGTGTCTGTGCTTTGGAACACTCAGAGGTAACATGACAAGATGCTTTTTTTGTATTATTAACTTCAAGAGAACTAAAAATGAGGCTGGTGACGGAACAACTGTTTGCAATGCAAGAGATAACAGGTTTTGAAAATTATCCATTAAATGTAACTATAAATGGATACAAAGTACAATGGGCCATTCTTTAATAAAATATATATATATATATATATATATATATATATATATATATATATATATATATATATATATATATATATATATATATATATATATATATATATATGGTATAAGGGGAATAAAACACAGGGCACACTGTTACAGGAAAATAATCAAATATGTGGTGGTTACAGTAACTCCACTTTAAAGTGCATTACATCACACCACCCAGTCATTTATTTATTAATTTTCTATACCAGCATGCCCCATTATGTTTTATTCCTTCCTTAACACACTGGCTGTGGTGCATCCAATCAATATGCACAATACACTACATCACTGACAAAGATAATGGCTGAAAAATGATCTACTTACATATCGCTAGAGCAATGCTCGAGACAGAATGGGAAACCATTTGTTTTTTTCCTATGCATTAACACAGCGGTTTGATGAGGTAAGCAAAACGTCCACATTGACAAACGGGTATCTCTGCTCTCGCTGTATTTTTTGACACAGCAATATATATATATATATATATATATATATATATATATATATATATATATATATATATATATATATATATATAAAAATTATAATCACAATGCTCTAAAAACAACTGCCGTTTCGTCTGCCACACACACTGGCCCTGCAGTCTGGTTAAAGTATCATTAACAATAAAAGGCAATAGCACTAAAGTCTTTGAAACAAGTTGCTTAAGATGGTAACTGTACACATTGGGTGACTTACCGCTGCATCGTCCACATCCACCTTCAGAAAAACCACATTCTGATAGTCTTCACTCTTAGACAGAGTCTGAGGGAAAGTAAGAAAGAAAACAGCAGAGGGTAAATATCTTAACCTGACTGTTGCTTAGGGTGTGTCGGTGTGTCTGTCTGTATGTCTCTCTGGTTACCACAACAACAAAAACGCAAACACACGGACTCTCCAAATGATTCAGAAGGTCAATGAGCAATCCTCATCACACTCTGACAACTGCAGATGTTGGGCAGAGACCTCAACAGAAGTACTCACTTCAAAGATGGGGCCAATCCTTTGGCAGGGGCCGCACCATGTGGCTGTGAAGTCCACCACCACTAATTTGTCCCCTGCATTTTTCAGGGCGGCACTGAAAGCATTCTGAGGAGAAGAAAGAGAAAAAAGATGATCGTGAATGGTTTAAAGCCAGTGCAGAAATGAGACAGAACCAAGCACAAGCAAAAAAATAAACGTTTTACTCCATAATATCAATATGCTCACAACATAAAGTGTAACCTGCACCAAGAGCAACATCAGGTTATAGCAGTGTGTAATGCAATCAGTTACATTATGCAATATGAAGTCTGTCTAGTTTCAACCACCTACCATGAATTCAAAACAAAATGTAATGCTTTCTCTAGGAATTAACTGCAATGCATCTACACCATTAGCACTTTCAGGGTTCAACTGTAAGGCTGCTATACAAGGACTGTATTAGTTAGTGTCCCAAATTACTACTACTACTACTACTACTACTACTACTACTACTACTACTACTACTACTACTACTACTACCACCACCACCACCACACTAAATAGTTTGTACTATTTCACAGGATATGGCCTTTAAATACTTTGCAAGTGACATTATACATAAAAGAAAGAAAGAAAAGAAAAACCTGCAAGAAAGAAGCAATCTAGCTGTAAATTGTAGTGTTGTTTAGCTCTTAGTATTTAATAGTACAGCTAAATAAATAAATTAATTAATTAATTAATTAATTTAAAAAAGTTACAGGCGGTCAAATGTAGTGCATATAGGCTCAATACCCTGGAGGAAACTGTTCAACTTCTGACCACAATAAACCCCTTAGTGACATAAAGACTATACAGACTCACATATTAAGTATATTGAAGAAATTAGTCAATCTATTCATAATGTTGCTTCCACCATAAAACTGGGATTCCTCAATATTAAACACTAAACATGCATACTGATATCAAAACCGTTTAAAGGGGCCTGAAAAGGATATACAGGTATATAAAAACTTACCAAGTTCTCGATATGTACAACCATGGCGAACTTTTCTCCTGATCCTTAGTCTCTCCCTCTCACACACACAATAACATACACGATTTATCTGCTTGATGTGTCATACCACTTATAAACATGTCTCTCGCCCCGCCCCCTGACTCCAGCAAACCAACCAGGAGCCGTACTGGCGACATAATCCCGCCCACGTCATCCAGCTCCATTTTACGGGAATAGGACAAGAAAATGAAGTGCACACAACGCACAGTGATTTGTATGTCTACTTAGGGGTTATGTGATATACGGTTTTGGACGTTGCCAATGTGTTTGTAGGAGAGGAATATGTGAATATGTCTACGTTTAAAGTGCATAGTATGCTGTAGGTGATTTATTAACAAGCCCTACTGACATTCACAGATGTACAGAGCATGATTAAACGTGACCACTGGCAGTAATTTATAGTAAGAGGCGGTTAAAAGTGAAAATCCACTGTTTCCAGTCACCATGACTTGACAATTCTCTAAAATTCCGGGATGGCGGAACGGCGAGTGACGTCACATCCAGGTCTTCTCTGATTGGCTATTCATATTTTGTCTTCCTTCTTCTTTTTTGCCACCCAGTTTCTGTGTTCATTTGAATCCTTTTTCCCCTCTGTAAAATAATACGTTTTATTCTTTTGTCATGATCCGGAACATGTTCTGTGTGTGTGTGTGTGTGTGTGTGTGTGTGTGTGTGTGTGTGTGTGTGTAGTGTATAAGTTTCTGTATATAAGTAAATAGCTGCATTGAAAACTAAACGTTGGTGAAAAAACTGAAACTAAAGCAACAACAAATATTTCTCAGTTAATAACGATGATGATATAAACTAACTACAACAATCAAAATATTAACTGAGAATGAAATACATTTTTGACAAACGTTCATACATTCATTCATCTTCAGAAAGTGCTGTATCCTTGTCCAGGTGGTGGTGGATCCAGGTGGGAGGTGGGAATAAACTGGGGATGGGAAGTCAGTCCATCGCTGGACACCATGCACACACATTTGCACATTCATACACAACTACGGGCAATTTACAATAGCCAATCCTCCTACTAGTATGATATTACGAGATGGGAGGAATTGAACCAGCCATGGTCAGTATGGTCATACTACCTTCCGTACAATCATGCAACACAATGAAATATTTGTATACATACATATTACTATTATGCATCTATATTTATACATATGAAAAATATTCCTTGGGAGTAAGACACCAGAAAACAGTCAAATTTCATTAAACCTGTTTTGTTTATTTGTATTCAAAATTGTTAACAGCAAACAGGGACTGAATTTTCTATGTGTGACATTTATTTTATTTTTTTAATATATAGATGACATTACAAAAAGTAAAATAATTACACTTTAACAACAGCTTTTCCCAGTTCTGTCCCTTTCAGCATCTGGATGAAGGCAGCAGGCATCTTCTCAAAGCCCACTGTGACATTTTCCTTGGCCTTAAGTTTCCCCTGCAACGCAGACATGCAAAGCACAAAAACTCTAGTTTTACCCAGTGTTATGATCTGGTGTATTTTTCTGTATGGAGACATTTATTTAACATTTTTAAAAGCAGTCTCCACTGACAGTCCTTTGTAACAGTCAGAGATAAGGCTAGAACTTTAAACCTTACAATAACTTTAAGTTCCTGGTAACATAACATGGCAAACTGCCTTTTTTGGTTTGGTCATAGTGACTTCAGCGGAGAGAAAGAAAGAAAGAAGGGAGGTTCTTTATTCCTTCCACAAAATATGCTGCTGTGGTCACCAACTAAAGGGAACAAACCTCTGATTAAATCATTAAGATTTCCAGAGCTCTGTGTTGTTTTTGTCAGCATTTAGCTGCCCTTATCAATTTGTCCACAGATCAGAGGTCTACAGGTCTTGATAAACACAGCTCTGCTGAATTCAGCATTTCTTCCAAAATTAACACACTCATTTAAACGTAATTTAATTCAATTACCCTGCAGCTCTTATGGTGATTTAGACATGCTGGAGCAGTGTAAACCCCAGAAACCTCAGAACTTAAGGGTACCAGTGCCTCTCATCTATATCAACCAGGGCTCTGTTTGTTCAGAGCTCTCATCTCATAGCTCTTATGCAAATACTCTATAGTCAATTTGGCCCACTTGCCTCTTTCAGCCATGTAAGCAGTCTTCTGATAGATGCCTCGTCTTTCTCTGGCCATTGATTGACTTGGAATCCCTCAATCCTAATGCTCTTGGCCAGCATGGTCATGTGGGGAAAAGGACCTGCGACAGAAAGAATTGTGCAAGTGTTCATCAATAACTTTCCATATTTCCAGATTCATAGTTCAGTCCAATGGAAACTTTAGGCCACTTTAAAACAATGAATCAGAGCACCACCTAGTGGTTACAGACCATATGAGCTGTAATAACAACTCTACTATCATTACCACAGAGAAAGAAAGCCTGAAGTGGAAACCTGCAAATCATTAATCCATGCCGCTCATATCTAGATAAGTAATATCAGCTGGCATAGAGACTATCACATGGGTCCATCACATTACCCATAACTTACACATCTGAGGTGTGGTGGCGTTGTACAGTGATATTGCACCACACACAGCAATGCGTCCACGAGGCCTCATCTGATTAAGTGCAGCAGTAAAGAAAGCACCTCCAACCTGGACAGAGCACAAAAAGCAAAACCAAATATAAATTTCAGGACCAGGGATATAAGGACCATACTTTTGTGATTATCCTTAGTGTTTATGCAGTGTGGTGAACATGACCATTTTACATACTTTACCAGGTGGTAACATTTCTGACTCTGACTCTGACAAATGGCTAGTGGGCAGAAGATTACAGCTCAGTTCAACACAAAAACAGATCTGCTATCTAGTGGTTCAACTCAAAATGGCAAGGAAGTGCTTTCACCCTTGCTTTGGGTGATCATTTCACACAGCTACTGTAGTTTGTTAGCTACACTTGCTGTTGTAAACATAAAGACTGTCCTGTGCTGCTCTCAAGACACTTGTTCACAATACACTCACACTGGACATCATTGTGAATATAGTTTGGCATTATCCTGCCCTGGATGGCAGCATATTTTGCTCAAAAATGTGTACATATCTCACTGCATTAATGCTGCTCACAGATGCTGCTCACAGATGTTCAAGTTACCCATGCCATGTGCACTGACAAACCCCCATACCGTGGCAGATGCTGGCTTTTGGACCTGATACTAATAACAGCTTAGAAGGTCCTTCTGAATATAATCTTTCAATTATATTGCACAATGTAGAAGGTGAAATGCCCAAAATCCTACCGATTTGACTTTGGGGAAGGTTGTTCTCAAAGTGTTTGGATTATTCACTGATGCATCCGTTGGTAGAATGGCGAGCCTCAACCCATCCCAGACCCATTTTTTGGAGGCTCCTTATGTACTATGATCAGACGATCGCCTCACCTCTTTCACATCACATCACCTTCTTATTTTAACTGGTCGCATCGCTATTAGTCCTAAATCGCCCCTGTCCAAACTTTTTTGGAACGTGTTGCATGCATCAATTTCCAAATAAATGTTTATTGTCAAAAAAACGATGCAGTTGATTAGATAAAACATCAAATACCTTGTGTTTATACGTTTTTGGTTTAAATATGAGTCAAAGTACATTTACAAATCACTCCTCTTTATTTTTATTAGCATGTTCCATACTGTCCCAACTTTTTCGGAATTGGGGATTTATTATTATTATTATTATTATTATTATTATTATTATTATTATTATTATTATTAATATTATTATTATTATTACCTTCTTACTGGGTTACTTTATTTCCTCTTTTTCTTAGTGTATGTGTTACTACCATGTTAATAATTAATGTGTAAAGAAAGTGTAATTTGTAAATAAATGTATTTTTTAAATGCTATATTACCCATCTTAGCTTCTAAAACTTACATTCTCAAAGTAGCAGTCGTAGCCTTCAGGTGAAGCTTGCTTCAGTGCCTCATCCAGAGATGTTATGGTCTTGTAGTTGAAAACATAGTCAAAGCCCAGCTCCTTCAGGTAGGCCACTTTTTCCTCACTCCCAGCCGAACCCACCACTTTACAGCCTTTAATCTTACAAATCTGGCCCACCATAGTGCCCACAGCACCGGCTGCTGCACTCACCAGCACAATCTCACCTGGCTTCACCTGCAGAATCTCCTCTAGGCCATACAGGGCAGTCAAACTGACCCGTATAGAATGAACATATAAAGCAATATTCAAATTGTTTATCTGGTATTTTCTTCAGAGATGGTTGCAATAAACTGATTTTTGTTACTGATAGTAATAATTTATTACCCAGGCATCCCTAGTGCACCAACAGCCAAGGAAAGGGGAACGTCTTGTGGCCAGTCAGGAAGAACTCGGCTCATATCAAGGCTAAACATTGCTTTGCCATTGGTCACACTGTGTGTCCTCCATCCACATGGAGCGACCACATAACAGCCCACAGGAAAAGCTGGGTTCTTGCTTTGAAGTACCCTGGCAAACAAACAACAATTTTTTTTATTGTTTTGGAGATGTACTGTAATGACGTGACAGTTATATGGGTAAACATTTTCTAATCTATCCACTGTAAAGAAGACACCAAGATAATAAAATACATGAGATAACATGCATTGATGTAATATTCTTTATATTTTACACCATGACATAATATAACAGAATATAACGATGTGTTTGCTTGTCTTACTTTGCAACCTGAGCTCCAATCTGTACATCACCTTCTTTCATTAAGGCTGAACTCACAGCTCTGCAGTAACAGAGAAACATACTCACACATGGCATGCAAAACAATAAAATATAATACAAATAGTTTGCTTACTAAAGAGTCCATCTTGGGGGGGGGGGGGGGGGGGATACGGTGAAAAGGGATTAAATCACTCTCTGACATATAACGAGTCTTTATTTATCACATATACATTACAGCACAGTGAAATTCTTTTCTTCACATACCCCAGCATGTCAGGGTCAGAGCGCAGGGTCAGCCATGATACAGCACCCCTGGAGCAGAGAGGGTTAAGGGCCTTGCTTAAGGACCCAACAGCCTGGCACTGCTGGGGCCCGAACCCCCAATCTTCTGATCAGTAACCCAAAGCCCTACCCGCCAAGCCACCACTTTCACACTATTACATAATATTTTCCACGACATGAAGGTTTTACATGCTTATCGGCATTTCTTAAGCAATAAGCAATATGCAATATTGCATAAAACAAGCAGGTACTTAAAAGTGGTTAATGTCCTCACTTCTGATTTCAGTCCAAATAATTTATTTTGTGTGGCTATTAGTAACTTTCACTTGATTATGATTTGTAGAAGAAATTTTGGCTCAATCCCCATACTTTCATTTAAGTTTATATTTGTTTCATGCTGAGATACACTAATACACTAATGGTAGTGTGTTGACCCTGTACAATGTTACACTGGGAAATGTCTAGGCATATTTACTTTTCTTAGCAACTTTTACGTTTTAGAATTGGGTGGGTAAATGTTGTGAAGTACTCTGCGATATCACACGAGCTGTTTGCTTACAGTATCAGTATGGTATCAGAAATGTGTTACACCCCACTCTGCAGTCCACTGCTGCGTTCATTCTTGCCAAATTAATAAATCAATCATTTCCAGATAATGAATTTTTCAATAGCACACACCTTTCAGTACATCATCATCACTACAGAGCTGCTACATGACAATGATTTTTTTTTTTCAGTTTAAGACAAAGAAATTCGCAACTAATGTACCTCATATATGGATCAAGGCTGAGGAAGATGGCCTCAAGTAGGACCTCTGAAACAGTTCAAACACTAATTAGCGCCAGTGGTATGTACCATGCACCATTGCTGGGAAACAGGCCACCATAATCTGTTTATATTATATTAATACTTACCTCCATTTTGAAGCTCAGGTAATGTTTCCTCTTTAAGCTCAAAGTCACTCTCCTTTGGAAAGCCAACAAAATGCTTGCGAAGTGTCCAGACCTTAGCTTTAACCATGTTCCTGTTGCAGTGAAAACTCTACTTCTAAAGCGCTCTGCCGGATAAACACTGCACTACCCTGCTTTCTATGTGAACACTCCACCCATCAACAGCAGATTTTTAGACCAACCAATGGAGGTTGTAAAACATAAGGAATGCTGTATGTAAACAGTGGCTTAGTGAAGAAAAATAATACATGTTCATGCAATGCATCCTGGTGACTTGCCTTACAGAATGTAGTCATTAAAAGATCAGATCAGAGTTGAGCTGAAGAACACAAACCAGTGCAAAAGTAGATGGCATTGTGTTGTTGCACATCAGGCATGACTTCAGCTCATTTATCAGTTTAACCGATTAGTCTTTCCCACAAAACTTACACAAAGGTGTAAATACTTAAAACTTTGGTCACAGTGATTCAGCAGATTATGAGTTGTACCCAATGAGTAAAGAGTTCATATGTCCTTAAATTATCTGGAATTTTAACCCCTTAAAATTCCAAACTTTTAATTCACTTCGACCTGAAAAATTGAGAAAGAGGAATGTCATGGGGCCAGTCAGGAAGAACGTAGGTTAATATCAAGGCTAAACATTGCTTTGCCATTGGTCAGACTGTGTGTCCTCCACACGCATGGAGCGACCACATAACAGCCCACAGGAAATTCTGGGTTCTTGCCTTGAAGCGCGCTGTCAATCAAATAACAATTTGAAGTAATGGTTTATAATTTATTGGTGATTTGTTGAATAAATTCCATTTTCTAATTATATCCACTGTAAAGAAGGCATCCAGTTAATAAAATGCATAAAGTTAAAACGTTGTAATGTAATATTCTTTCTATTTTACAAAACGACAAAAGGTGACAGAATGAACTGATGGTCAGTGTTTGTCAGTGCTTCAGAAAGACTTCATTGTGTTGTGCCGTTGGATAAAAAAAATATATCAAGCATTATAAATTTTCTAGCAAACTAAAACCACAAAATATTTAAGATGTATTCAAGGCCATTATATACACCAGTAACTGAGACATCAAGTCATTACTGTCATGGTTTCACAACTAGCATTTCACAGCAACCAGCATGCTGGTTGCTCAGCATCTGAAGCTTTTTAGTTCTTTTTAAAGAAGCTTGCATCATCATTCTCCAAAAAGAGACATGACTGAAAACCTGACCATCACACCCATATGTGCGTGCTGAACATCTTATTCCAGACTTAGTCCACCTTTGCTGTAATAATAACTTCCATCTCTCTAGGAAGGCTTTCTGTTAGATTTTGGAGCGTGGCGGTTGAGTTTTTACATTTACATTTATTCACTTAGCAGACGCTTTTATCCAAAGCGAGAAAAATACAAGCAAAGCGATATATCAAGCAGAGAACAATACAAGTAGTGCTACCATACAAGATTTATTAATTGAGTTCCAGAAATAGCAAAGTGCACAGAGTAGAGGTGGAAAGTGCAAATTATTTTTTTTTTTTTTTTTTAATGAGTTGGTTAGGTGTTCACGGAAGAGGTGGGTCTTTAACTGTTTTTTGAAGATGGTGAGAGATTCTGCGGTCCGGATTGAGATTGGAAGTTCATTCCACCACTGAGGAACAGTTAGTGTGAAGGTTCTGGAAAGGGACCTTGCGCCTCTCTGATTGGGAACTACTAAACGTCGGTCGCTAATCGATCGCAGATTCCATGAGGGAACGTAGGCCTTCAGGAGTGTGTTGAGGTAGGAGGGTGTTGTTCCTGACAAGGTCTTGTAGGGTGCATCAAGGCCTTGAATTTGATGTGGGTGGCTACAGGAAGCCAGTAGAGGGAGATGAAGAGGGGTGTGACATGGGTTGTTTTGGGCTGGTTGAAGACGAGGCGTGCTGCTGCATTCTGAATCATCTGAAGGGGTTTGATGGAGCTGGCTGGGAGGCCTGAAAGCAGTGAGTTGAGTTTTCACATTCAGCCACAAGAGCATTAGTGAAGCCTGGTGTGTAGTTACTGTTACAATTCATCCCCAAATTGTTTAGAGGGGTTGAGGTCAGGGCTCTGTGCTTTGAAAAATGTCTTCATGGAGCTCGCTTTGTGTACAAGAGCCTTGTGATGCTGGAACAGGTTTGGGCCCCTTAGTTCCAGTGAAGGGAAACTGTAATACCACAGCATAGAAAGACATTCTATACACTTGTCTGCAACAGTTTGGGGAAATGCCATATATTGGTGTGATGGTCAGGTGTCCATAGATGTCTTTGGCACTGCACACCAAAACCTTTTGACTGAGAAATGTGGAATATGATGAATAATTATAATCTTGCAGTAGAGCTTCCTACAATGGAGAGATCAAACCTAATATACATGTTGTTGCTTTACATATAACGATGGACGTTCTCTTTCAGCGCATTTTGGTTTGCCCCATATAATTCCTCAACCTGTAAACAGGGTATGAGGTCACTCTGAGGCTGATTGATGTAATGAATCAAACGACTTTCTTTTTTTTCTTCTTTTTTTTACACAATAATACTACACTACTATATACCACATGACTTTTCGCCTAGATGTTCATTATTAGATATTGTCATGAAGTCTGAGGACCCACCATTCGTCCATTCTTGTAAAAGTAGAAAGATGGCATGGTGATGATGTAGTGAATGACTACATACTAGTGGAGACACAGTGGGAGAAGTTATATTAGCCGAAATAAATACGCTCATTCCCCACTAGGCTAGCAGATAGCAATCTTTAATATCATCCTTTCATTTGGGCACACAGCTCTCAGTGCACTCTACAAGACGGGACATCACAGCTGTGTCTAGGTGCCATTTCAATGCCCAGGAGATCTATGCAAACTAGTCTCATTTCCTTTGATGTGGTGCAGGCAATTTTTAGCATGTTTTTGTAACCTCTTCTACTAACAGTGCTGAAAACTCCTTTAATTTTACCAAAGGAAAAGGAAGTAGTGTAGAGAAAAATTAAGCAAGGCAGAATATTGTTCTAAAAACAACCATGGCATAAACCTGCCATGAATAATATGAAACATAACATTTACCTTAACTGGCTGACATTTTAGACCAAGAAAAATGTTACAGTTGATACAGGATAACTGAGAAGTTGAGAGTTAATTGTTTTGCTCAGCTTGAACTTTTTTCAACAAGAGGAAAGTCTTCAGAACAGAGGGCTTTGAATTTTCATGGTAACATGACAAGCTGAATTTCTTTGTTTTATGAACTTTAGGAGAGAGAGAAAAAAAGGCAAGTTAGAGAATGAGTGTTTATAGCTGTTGTGAGGAAAGTGATAGCAGGCACTATGAATGGATAAAAAGTACAATGTGTCATTCGTTGATTAATAATTAATAATAAATGGACATTGTCATTGGAAAATAATCACCTTTGGGCTGTTAACAGTAGCTCTGCTAATAAGTTGTCTGGTGAAAAACTACTTGAATAAATATCTTTTAATATCTCCCAAATTGAGACAACTAACATTTGAAAATGTTATATATCTGAGGAAGGGGGCATGATGGTTTAGTGGTTAGCACATTTGCCTCGCACCGCCTGAGTTGGGGTTTTGTTTCCTGCTGCTGCCCTTTGTAAATGGAGCTTGCAGGGTCTCCCAATTCTTCAGGGGTCTCATGGTACTATGGTTTCCTCTCCCAGTCCATAGACATATGTTGTAGGCTTACTGGCATTTCCAAAATTGCCCACAGTGTGTGTGTGATTGTGCCCCGTGATGAGTTGGAACCCTGCCCAGTGTCCCCTGCTTTGTGCCCCGAGATTCACTGCAACCCTGTGTAGGATAAGCAGTACCGGAAATGGATGGATAGATACAAGGAATGCATTTCTGAACGATTATATTAACTAAGCAACTGAGCTATGCTAAAGCTAAAATGCCACCCCACCACCTCAATTGTCAAAAGCAGTGATTACCAACCCTCTTTCTTGAGATCTGCTTTCCTGCCGGTTTCACCTCCAACCAAAATCTAACACAGCAATGATTAGATAGTCAGGTGGGCATGATTATGGTTGGAACAAAACTTCCGGTACAGGGTTGGTGACCACTGGTCAACAGTATATAAAGAAAGGTAATGTTACTAGGCGAATATTTTACAATTCAAACCAGGAGTGCTGATGCATGATGGGGGGTGTCCCTTATTTTTCCTCACTGAAGATGGCATCCTGCTGGATAAAGGATAGACTTTGAGCAGGAAACTTCTTTGCTTGGGTCTCATAATTAGTTTTTTAAAGTTTGAACAGAGTTATTTTAATAGAGTTAGTCATCTGGGGTTAAATAACTTTTTAGACTGTAACAAAAGCTGAAAATATTTGAAACGCTCAAACATTTTAAGCAGGGGTATGTAGACTTAATATTCACAGAATTCTTGACATACTGTGCAAATGATAAATAAACTGGTGTTGTATTTCACACACACACACAAAAAACACACCAGAAATGTATGTTATACAGATAAAGGTTTATTAAATTTTCTTTAAAACACTTTATCCTAGTCTGGGTTGCCATAAATCCAGATTGGATCCCACACCAGACATAAGGTCATTTGGAGAAAAGAACCTGCAGTGCAGTTGGACAAACACAGAAAGCACTGCATAATACATTCATCAGTAACTTTCAATATTTCCTTGTCTTGTTTAAATTCTAATGGAAACATTAACAAGTATCACAGCATCATCTAGTGGGTACCAACTATTTTGAGCTGAAATAACTGTCATCATCACTGAGAAATAAACCTGAAGGGGAACCTGTTAGTCATGAAACCATTCCATTGATATCTACATACCAATTGTCTCATGTGAAAAGAGGCTTGAAATATTTTACTATGTGTAATGAATGTAGAATATATGAAAGATCCACTTTTTGAATTAAATTACTTTTTTTTTTTTTTTTGGGGGGGGGGGGGGGGGGGGGGGGGGGTTGGGGGGTTGCCCACAAATTTTTCCACAATTTCCTAATTTTTGGAGATACACCTGTATGCGTGTGCCACGGCATGAACACAGAACTGATGGCTTAAACTGATAGTTTGGATATTCAGCTAAGCTACAACTAAATTCTTACTTTAATCTTTAAAAGCTGCTTTCCAAGAAACAGTAGCATCACATTCTTTTCTATAAACCATTAAAGACCAAAAGAGAAAAATAAATAAATAAAATAAAAAAAATTTATAAAAGAGAGAAAAAGAAACTCTACAAAGACAAACCCAAGATTTTATTACATGTGTAGCAGGGGACAGTTTCACAAGTCTGAGCCAGAAGAAAGAAGCTTTCAGACTTTAACAATGGCTTTCCCGAGGTTTTCTCCCTGCAGCATCCCCATGAAGGCAGCTGGCATGTTCTCAAAACCCACAGTCACATGCTCTCTACACTTCAGCTTTCCCTACAGAATAAACAAAAACAGCCAGTCCACAAAATGTGAATAAGTCAATTAAAATTGAATTCAAAACACTCCACATTAGCTAAGGAGGATACGTTCAATGAGTTGTTAAGAGATTTAGAAGCAGCTACTACTTGCCTCCTGCAGCCAAGTCAACAGCCTTTTCAGAGACTCCTCATTCTTATGCGCCCATCTCCCCACCAAGAAGCCCTCCATCCGCAACTCCTTAAAGAGTATAGGCAGGTGTGGATAAGGACCTGTGAGAAAGACAGACAGACCCTTCCCCGTTATGACACTTTTGCCATATGTGCCAGTGTATGTGGACACCCGATTATCACACCCATATATGGTTCGTCCCCAAATTGTTTGAAAGCACAATTGTACAGAATGTCTTAACCCTGTAGCATTAAGATTTCCCTTCACTGGAACCAAGAGGCCCACACCTGTTCCAGCATGACAATGCCCCGTGTACAAAGTGAGCTCTATAAAGGCACAGTGTGCCGAAGTTTCAATGGAAGAATTGAACTGCATTCCGGGCCTCCTCACTTCACCTCAAATGAGTGAGTGCCTCACTAATGCGCTTCAGATTCTAATAATGGAGTACAGAGACTCACTGTGTCTGAAAGCGCTCCCTCGCTTGTTCACAATTTACTGTTCTATATAGAACAGGATAATGGGGCAGCAGTGAAGGAAACATGAGATGGAATTCAGACAGAACTCAATATTCAAGAAACATAATCATGACATATTAGATAAACAATATGAATATTAGGATTAAACCATCAAGCCAAAGCTATAAATATACAATAAAGAAAGCATTAAAAGATAGACTTCTATTGAAGATACAAGACTCCGTTACTTATACAGCCAACAATTACTTTGTTATTTGTAGCAGTCTGACTCTTATTTACATTTATATACAAAGTCTGTCTGCACTGGTATCCAGCTAAACAATTAAATGAAAAGCTGATAGAGAAAATCACTGCACACTGTGGTACTTATTGCAGAAGTAGTGTACATCAGTTGCACTATAGGTAATAAAAGTGCACTATCCAGGGAATATGATTTGTCCGATGAGAATTCAGAAAACACTACAAAATGGCTGCACCCCATATAGTGCGTGAGACACGCCAGTGGATAAAAGACCAAGGACGTGGTAATATAGAAGAGTAAGACAAATGTGTCTTACAAGTGCCAATTACAGTATCACAAGCTAGGCCCTTTTTTTTTTTAAAAATGACTATCAGCTTTCTGGAAAGCTTCCAATTGTATAAATTTACAGTTAACCTGAACACAAATGCTTAAGTACCAAGACAAGATCGAAGTTTGGCATCAAATGCAGACAGACCTGTTTGGGGTTCTTTATCATTGTAAAGGGAAATTCCTCCACAAACAGCGATCCTTCCAAACGTCTTCATCTGTGAAAGCGCAACACTGGAGAAATGCCCACCAACCTGGTAATACAAGTAAATTGTTCTTTAGGGCATCGACAAACCAAGTGGAAATGGGAATACTAGAGCAGGGATGTCCAATCTTTTCCACAGAGGACCGGTGTGGGTGCAGGGTTTCATTCCAATCAAGCAGAAGCCATACCTGAATCAGTTTAAATCAGCTCATCTTGGCTTTCAATAGACCCGGGTGTGGTTTCTGCTTCATTTTAAACTGCCACTGCCAGGCCCTTGAGCAAGGCCCTTAACCTTCAACTGCTGTATAAAAAATTAGAGCTGCAAGTTGGTCTGGATAAGGGTGTGTTAAATGCCATAGATGTAAATGTAATGAAAACTTACACCGTCCAATTCCAGATAAAACTGGACAAGCCTGTACCACCATTAGTTCATTACCCTCATAAGTTAGACACCCAATATAATGTTCCAATTTCTTCTACAGCAGTGGTGACCAACCCTGTTAGTGGAGATCTACCTTCCTGAAGACCTCAGTGCCAACCATAATCATGCACAATCATGCACGCCTTAAGTTCTTGATAAACTAACACAAGCGTATTGAATTTTGGTTGAGAGGAAACCTGCAGGAAGGTAGATCTTAAGGAAGAGGATTCTTCTACAGACCTAAAACTATTTCCTTACATTATCAAAGTAGCACTCGTATCCCTCTGGTGAGGCTTGTTTTAGAGCTTCCTCCAGAGAGGACACAGTTTTGTAGTTGAAGGCATAGTCAAAACCCAGCTCTTTCAGATAGGCCACTTTAGCATCACTCCCAGCTGAAGCCACCACTTTACATCCTTTCAGTTTAGCAATCTGACCCACAACGCTCCCAACAGCACCAGCCGCCGCGTTCACCAGGAGGGTCTCCCCCGGTTTAATGGCCAAAACCTCTTCTAAACCATATAGACCAGTCAGCCTGTGGCAAGAAAAAAATAAGGGTGGGCTTATTCATCATTAACAGTACAAAATAATTAAAGACTAATGGATTAGAGTGAGCTTTTTAAATCTGAAACAAAATACATGTAATGCTAAATGCGGCAAGCCTTGCAAAACCAGAAAAGCAGAGTCAGTGAGCACAAAAAAAAGAAAGAAAAAAAAAGCCATACAAGCGTCCCTCAAAACCATTCAATTGCATTCATCATGATTCTTAAACATTTTTAATAGGCTGTTTTCCCCATGTTGATCCAGTGTTTCATAGCAACCTGCAAAGGTGCCCGTCATCTGAAGTGTTACAGGGTTTTTTTTTTGTTTTTTTTTAAAAAAGAGAAGCCATCATAATATAAAACATCTCTTTCTCCAAAATGAGACATGATTGAAAACTCACAGCATACATCAGTTTCGACTGGGAGAGTATCTCAAACTGGATTTAGGTCATCACAGGCACAGCTAGTAGCGTTATACAAACACAAATATTTGAATACATACAAATAACTTCCAACTATATGCTTCCTCCTTTATCCCTTGTTATTTTGAATTACTTTATCTTCTAGCTGATCAAGGATCATAATCTGAATTTGTACCCTGGCATGCCGATGGCGCCAAGAGCAAGAGAAAGAGGAACAGTCTGAGGCCAGTCGCTCAGGACCCGGGTGAAACTGGTTCCATCGGATATTGTGTGTGTTGGCCGCACCGGCCAACTACATGACTGCCCTCAGGAAATGCTGGGTTTTTACTCTGAATTACTCTGAGGAGAAAAACATGAAGATTAAAGGAATGAGCATAAATGACTGAAGGGACATAACAGTAAGGTAAATTAACAGTACTAATAAAGACAGAAAATGATTCAGCAACATAGTGAAAGAGAGTTTGCCTTTCTTACTTGGCCACTTGCGCTCCGATCATCACATCTCCTGGCTGCATTCGCACACTACTAAAAGGCCTGAAAATAAAAGGGACCATCAATACAACAGCCTTCTTAAGAAAATATGCTTAATATCTCAAGCAGAAGGCAGCAAATGTGTTTTAATTGTTTAACTTACAAAAATACACTATCGTTAAGATAGTTTAAAAAATAAAATAAAATAATAATAATAATAAAAAAAAGCTCATGTGAACACAGGAACAATTATAGATGAACATATACAGTATAAAAAACATGTCAACACCATCCAGAATCTAACTGCAAATCAAATGACTTCAAACAAAGAAAATAATTTTAATCAAAATTATAACTACTGGATTTGAAAAGCAAAAAACTATGGAAAAAGACAACGTACATACATGTTTATTTACCTCAAATGTCCAAGTTAATGAAAGTTACACAGTTGAAAGAACAGACAGATTGATGCTTACCGCATGTATGGATCCACGCTTAGGAACACTGCTTCCAAAAGTACTTCTGTAATAATTATTCACAATGAGCAAAAATAAGATATGAAACCAGCAGACAAAATGTGAAA
The DNA here is from genome assembly GCF_001660625.3 of Ictalurus punctatus. Classification (NCBI taxonomy): domain Eukaryota; kingdom Metazoa; phylum Chordata; class Actinopteri; order Siluriformes; family Ictaluridae; genus Ictalurus; species Ictalurus punctatus. The sequence continues at coordinate 24,803,810 of NC_030422.2, forward strand.
TGTGTTCATGCACCAACCTCCATCTTTTGGCTCAGGCAGCTGCTCCAGCTTCAGCTCAAAGTCACTGTCTTTAGGAAAACCCTCAAAGTACTGCTTCAGTATCCACGTCTTGGCTTGGACCATATTTTTGCTTGAGGTAACTGGGGTAAATAATGAAGAGTGTAAAACTACCTCATACCTAGCTAAGCATCTGGGGTTGCAGAATGCAGACAGAATAAAATATTGTTATTATAATGCTGCATATTGAGATTGCAATATACCTTGAGATATACTGCTTCTATATTGACAGGACTCAGATAGATATTTGCACATTATATGCGAATCATAATTGCACCTTTGATGTGAAAGGATTAAATACTGTAAAGCTGCAGTAAAACCCAATGCTAATTAACGTTAAGCTTAATATTAATTTTTTTCAGATTTAAATTTTTCGATACTTGGAACGACTAGGGTGGAGTCGACCCCAGCCAAAGAGTCAATTCCGCGATTCCAGTCAATCGAGAATAGACTCCGAAGGTTTGTGAAATGTAAATAGCTCCTGTAATGAAAATAGCTCATGTTCGCTCACTGATGAGGTAAATTAAGAAAGCAAAAATATTAATAATAATAATAATAATAATAATAATAATCCGAAGTCAAACAAAATGTATCTCTACACATCGTAAACATCAGCAGTCTTAGTATCGAGAAATTTTCTGGAATCGACTCGAGTGAATTCAACCGTCGAATCAGAGTCGGAACAGCAAGCTAACAATACAGGTTTGAACACAACAGAAGAAAGAAGTCTATTTCCATGCCGTTATTCTTTATACCAAATACATTTACTTGAAAGGACACTGTTAAAAAAAAGAGTGCAAATATTACCCATTTTATTTATTTATTTATTTGTTTGTTTGTTTATTTATTTATTTATTTATTTATTTATTTATTTTGGGGTTACCTGCTATAGATGTCTGTGCAATTCTACGCCACTGAACGGACCCTGTTCCGTGTGTGTTTGTTTTAGACTGGCTCTTGCCTTTATCCTTTTTTCTCATAGGCTTACGCTACATCACCTGGATTCTGATTGGTTGACATAAAAAGACGGCAACCATATCTGACTTGGCAACGTTATCACGTCTTTTAAAAAAAACATATTAAAACTATTTTTAAAGTGGCGACCCAAATCAAAACGTATATTCAGTTGTTTAATTCCTGAAAAAGCAGACATTTTTCGTTATGGTTTAATATTTATTTCATATGGAATATTAATTAATAAAGAACAGCCCACTGACAAGAAATGACGTAGACCTGCGCGCGCTCTTTCCGTAGTTTTGAACGGGCTTCACGAGACGCGAACACTCCCCGCTGAGAGATTAGCCACACTGCTAACTGTTTGCGAGACAAACAAACTAACCAGAATCACCGTTTTATTCACAGGTAAGAACTTTCTTTTTTTTAAAAAAAAATATTTACCCAGCTAGTGTTAATTAATTTATTGCTTTCTTGACGTTATCGCGCTAGTTTGTTAGCCAGCTCGAGCTAGCTGTTTCCTAGCTAGTATATTTTAATAATATACGCTTCACTGTGTTGTCGCTGCTAAGCTAAGCTAACGCCATCTTTGTTCAGCTTCAACTGTCACTTTATTCGTTCAGCATCCGACACCAATTCAGCGTTAAATTTAAGATGACTCCTAGTTTATCCGTCTTGTATGTTAGTATCGGTTATGTTAAGTTCATGTAGCGAGGTGAGTTATTGGCTATTATACCGTAAAGTACAATAAAGCGTTGATTAATATTCTGTAACAGCAGCTCCAACTGTAGTTTACTGTAATTCAAATCACAGGTTTAATTTTTTTTATTAAAGCACTGGTTTTAATATGCTGTGTTTCTATAGTAAGAGTTCATTAATATTAGTTATTTAAACACTGGTCAGGTGAAGTTCTCTGTAAGGAGACGTTTATGTGAGAGTGCTTTGTACAAGTCAGGATATTATTCCTCACAGGAGACATTTCAGGACAGAAGACACACCCTTATCCCTTCTGCATCCCTTTTATTAATTTATTCTTGCATGTTTTTTTCCTGACTGGAGATTATTGGGAATAGGAGATAACAGTTATAAGAATATGTTATGTTTATACATTAAATATTAGTGTTGTGTAGATTTCTATAGACCCCAAACAAACTTGCTACTCGATAGTCTACATGTACGGCAGTGATATCTACACAAAAAGAATGTGGACTGTGGAATGACCAACACGAGTTTTTTTGTTTTAAGTATTTTGCATGTATAATAATAAATGTTTAAAAGATATTGTTTTTCTTAATCATTCAAAAGCTCACAAAAAATCATGGTGAGGCTGAAGTTTTGGTCACCAAACATGACTTTCAGACGTTTCAGCCTCACTGTGATTTTTTTTTTCTGAGCTTTTGATTGATGAAGAAAAACAATATATGTATTATTATACATCTGAATATTTGAAAAACTTGTGTTGGTCATTCCACAGCTTTTTATACTGAGGCAGTACAGAAGAAATGGTACTTCTGTGTCATTTCTGTAACATTTATTTTCCTGACCTCACTCTTCAACTTGTCTTCTTGCTCTCCAGCAACAACAACCCCCCCCCCCCAGCGTTTTTGTAGGACCTGTCGCTGGATGAAGCATTTCGGTACTCGTTGTCAGCCATTACATCAAAATTTGCACGCGCGTTTTAACGTCTTCGTGTAATGCCTCTCTCTCCCTCTCTAGTACTTGGTGTTTTCTTGGGTTAGGAGGTTAAATAAATCTGACTTTCTTCTCATAATTTACTGCAGGGAAAAAAAAAATTGTAAGCTTGTTTGGGGACTCGGCGTTCCAACAATCATGCTCGATGGGGAGAGGTTCGTTGAGGCGTTGTCACGGTTGGGTTATCCAAGTGCATCTGCGCTGAAAGGTTCAGAATTTGATTGGTTGTTTGACGCTGCACCAGACAACCTGCATCTTTTGCGCGTGTTCTGCCACCGTCTGAACCACAACAATGCCCTCACTCCAGAAGAAGTGCAGGCATTTCGGGTGCTGCGCGAGTCTGGGAAGCCCATCATGGACAATGCGACACTCGGGGATCTGTTAAAAATGTGTGGACCGATTGATGTGTGTGGGTCGCTGTCCTCACTTTGTGGGGAGGAGGATGTTTCGGTGGAAGAGTTAGAGGCTGAGCTTCAGGCCCTGCGGAAAGAGAAGCAGCTGAAGTTGCGAAGACTTAAAAAGCTGCAGGTGTTGGCCGCCAGCCGAGGCGCTGATTCGTCTGCGGCTCTTGGATTGCTCCAGGAAGGTAGCGGCGCGATGAAAGAGGCCAGCTCTGCTCTCGCGGTTGAAAACGCAGCCACAAATGCTGCCTTGGAAGGTCTCGTGAAGGAGACCCAAAAGCTTGCTGGTTTCTTCCATACTGAGGACTTGTCAGTGGGACAAAATAATGAAACCACCGCACCCTCTGCTTCTCAATCAGTACTGCTGTCCCAGCTTCCTCTGGATGCTTTCCTCCACCAGGAGGAGCAAAACACTAAAGCCTTGGCCACCTACACCCAGTGTCAGTTCTTCCAGGGCATCTCAGACATGGTAGAGACCTCGACCTCCAAACGCTTCCAGCTGACGGAGCTGAGCTGCTGCAGTGAGAGTGAGGAAGAGGAGGATGAGAAGCTTGTGGAGAGCAGGAGGAAGGAGATGGCTCAGCTGCAGTGGGCTCACATTGTAGCGCAGCACCAGCTGCTGAAGGAGCAAGCAGAGGAGCATGGAGACCAAGCACTGAAGAACTGGCTCACTGAGCAGCTCGGCAGCCAAACACAGGTGCGTATACAGGTAAAGGGTAAAAAATGCTCACTACCCGTCAAAAGTTTTGACACACTCATTCTTTATTTTTATTTATTTTTTTCCCACTTTCTTTTTATAATAATAATAATAATAATAATAATAATAAATTCATCAAAACTCTGGAGTAACACACATGTAACTATGGGAATCATGTTGTGATAAAAAAAAGTTTGAGTCTTCTGTCATATATATATATATATATATATATATATATATATATATATATATATATATATATATATATATATATATATATATATATAATTTTTGTAAATAAAATGTTAGATTTCTAATGAAAGAAATGAATATGTTGGTACAGTTATATTTTTGTCCACAACACTGATTTCACACATCTAATCATCCACCTTCAGCTCAAAAAGTTATTAAGACCATGAGGAACATTTCCGTTGAGTGTCTCCAAATTTTTGACAGATGGTGTACATTCAGATGTTTTAGATTCCTCTTCTTGGTTTACTTGTAGACCAATTATAAAAAAAAAGAAAAGAAAAAAAGTATTGACCCGGAGGTGATATTGTAATGCATATCAGACTTGGTTGCGTATGTGGCTGAGTCCTGACTATGAAGTCTCTTTTATACCCTATGTAGTGTGATGAATGGCTTGGAGAATAAAAAATATATACATATGACAACTTGAAGAGGGCTTGAATGGATGGTGTTTTTTGTTTGTTTGTTTCTTTCTTTCTTTTTAAAAAGAAATATAGGTAAATATAATCACAAAAAAAAAAATTAATTCATTAACATTAAATCTTTTCATAATAGGATAACCTACTCTTTACTTTTATACTTTTCAGCTTTTGTGGTTGATCTGAGTAGTTAATATTGTAATGCATAAATAAATTTTTTTAATGAAGAATTGAATATTTAAAAGAATTTAACAGGCTCTAACATGAATACAAGTGATATCTTGGGTAATTATATGTTTAAGTTACCAATATGTATACAATCATGTTGTTTAGTGCGGAATGATTGTTTCCTGCACTGTGATACAGTTCCATATCTTTAACATTGTTCCTCTCATTCTCTCCCCTTTCTAGCCAATGGGCTCTCTGCAGGCCTCCTGGCGCGAGCCTGCTCTGCGCTCAGAACTTCTCTCTGTTGAGTCTGACCTCGAGGCTCTGATGCGAGAGCCTGTCCGTTCCGCTCTGCGTGACAGCGCTCGCCTGCTGAACGTGCCTGTGGTGCGTGGTGACTTGGCACTTCAGATTGCCAGGCAGAACTATTACACAGCCAGGCAGACCGAGGTCAGGGACCAGCTCCTCCGACAGAAGGCGTCGTTTGAGGTACTGCGGTTGGCGCAGGACACTGAGCTCAGGACGGGGAGAAGGATGGCGACTCAGCTGGATGAGGTCATCAGCAGGTTGGAAGGGGCGTCTCAGAGTGCAGCTCAGAGAGGGAATATACTGACCCAGCCTGAACTGACCCAAAGGCCCTGTCTAACGCCCTGGCGTAACACAAAACTGCAGGTCATCAACTCTAAAGATGTAGCCTTTAGCAGGTGAGGATGAATGAATAAATCTAAATGTCATCTAATGTTATCCTTGTTTCATTCTCAACTTCTCTTTCTGTATGTGTGTATCTCAGGCTGCTGCAGATGCTGGAGCTGGGCAAGCTCTCGGAGTGTAAGGATCCCATCCTGACCTACGGGAGGTTGGAAGCTGAAGCATCTAGCTTGCAGAAAGAGCTTGTTTCTGTTCAGGATTCTCTGGAAAGGGCAGCTCAAGAGCAGGGTTACAGCGGAGCACGTTTAGAGCACGACCGCGACGCTCTGGAGCGCTCGGCCTATTCGGATATCGTGCAGCCGCTCCTGAGGCCGCAGGTATGTGCTACAGCCACACCCGCTCAGGAGCTCTGCCCTAACGCACAGGTACGTTTTTCCACACACCTTTCTGTTTCTCATCCTCACCGCCGTTCTTCATTCTGAGAGCTCGCAGGCAGCGTGAGATGATTTTGATTATTATCCTCTTGCATGTCTGGTTGCGGTTTTGCACGGCTTCTGTAGGGTGGTGCTTTTACTTTCTGGGGTCAGGAGTGTACTTTTTAGGGTTTGCCAGTCCCATTAATTCTTTTGGTGTAATATTTTTTTTTTTTACTTCAGTCACACAAATTCACAAAATGTAACTGCTGAGCGATGCTACAACCATCATTCATTAACAGATCTGAACAGGGAGGGATACAATGATCAATTTCATGTTTTCTTTGAGTTGCATGTAATAAAATATTAAGTACTGCACCTTAATGTTATCGGGCTATTGCAAAAGATTCACTGTGTCATAGCTGCACGATATTGTCCATATGGTTCAGTATTAAAAGGAATCTGTTCTTTCGTCCTTTTTTTGTATATAGGAGGTGTCTGTTGTCCTGAGTGAGCTGGAAGTGAAGCAGAAGAATATGTACAAGCTTTTGCAGGACATCGTAGGAGACTTGCGGACCAAAAGGGCTCGACTAGAGCAGAGCGCCACCCTCAGACGAGAGAGAGAACTGTACGTCTACTTTCACCTAGACCCCACCCTGCTCAGCAAGGTGGTGTGTGAGATGGAGGCAAGGGCTGGTGTTAAGTAGGTAGAGGAGCAGATTGTGTACCTCTGACCCTCCAGGAAAGGAGCTCTGAAGCTGAGGTCAGGGGAGACATGTTGCAGTTTTGACCCCGAGAGCACCAATTGTGTGAAAACATCATCAGCTTGTGCTTTTTCTGGATTCTGGACTGCCTTTTGACATTTTTAACTGCAGTGTGCTACCCAAAATGTCAATGACGTTTGATTGTAGAAAGTAACTGTTTTTTCTTTGTACATCTAATTTTGGAAAAGTAGACACTTTTTAATAAGGAACTTTTGTTAATAAAATGTGTGTGTGCATCATGTTTTTCCTAATCGTGTGTCTGTGTTTGATATGATGGCCAAAGTTCCAGTTATCTGTTAGTCTTCATTAAACTGTATATCTGTAAACAAACAAAACAAATCCGCTTCAATGGAAATTTGCTCTCATGAGCTTAAATGCACATTGGTTGAAGTATTTAAATCTGGCAATGTTTGTTATAAATTTGTCTATATAATAATAATAATAATAATAATAATAATGAAAAAAATAATAATGTGATAATAATGTGAAAATCTGATCGACTTCACTTCTTAAAGCATAAAGTCTGAAGGCCTACTGTGACTTCGCAGTGCTTTTGTCTCTGTGTTTGTTTAGGTCTGCTTAGTGAGGAAGGACAGAGGTGTAGGTGAGATGCAGTACCAGCCCTGTAGCATGGTGACTGCAGGCCCTCTGTCTGCAGAAGCCCAGAGGGTCCTGGCTGCACTGAGAGCTCAGTATGCTGGCAGAATAGACAGCAGACCATACAGTGAGTCAGGTTTAGAGAGGAATCGTTCCATGAATGGTTATTCTGTATAATCAGTATTCGAGATGACACCAGTCCAATATCCTGTATCATATTAGCTAATGGCAGAAATAATTGTGGGTTGGGTATATAGGAGAAAACGTATCGGATCCTATAACCAATGGCAAAGATCGAAATTGTTTGTATGTGAAAGGAAAGAAATGTTATTTTTGGACTGGAAATTTTTGTGTATTAACGCTTGTGCATCCTTATGTCTTTTTCATTTTTGTTTTGTTTGAGTGAATGCAGACAGCATAAATTTAGCAAAAGGTGTATATATTTATTGGAATTTTTTATAGTTCACCCTCATTTCTTTCATAAATCTGTTTTAAACTAGATACACAAAATAGTTACACTCAGGACCTTGAGGATATAAATGGCCCCATTCAAACTGCAATATTTAATCCCTGTGACGTTTAAGCATAAAATCATGCATTCTGTGTTAAAAGACTTTTATTTTGTTGACAAGGTTTCAAAACATTGAAAAACATTTTAAAATTGGGAAATGTGTCGTATTTTCTCAGGTTTAGCCTGTGGGGTAAATACATGTTTTTCCTTTTTTCTGGTTCTGCTGTATTATTGAGCGCTGCAGACCAACCGAATAAATGATGCCGCTATAACTGTGTGCATGTGTGTTTGTATGAGTGTACTGAAAATTTCATGTGTGTGTGAACAGTTTGAAAGAAAGAAATGATATTGTACTGGAAACCACAAATCTCACTCCATGTATACAAGAAAGAAGTTTGCTGAGCTTTGAAGATTTTTGCATTATGTAAAGAAACTGGTATTTAAAGGGTTAAAATTCTGAAAAGGAATGAATGTTTGGTAATTATGATCAGTGATCAATTAAGTCAGTGAATGTGGAAAAAAAATATATTAATATGTAATATTTCTATGACAGTTATTTTTGACATGGACATTTTTGTCCTTTATGGACCTGAGTGGTAGGTAGGTATGTATGTATGTATTTATTTATTTATTTTTAATCTGACTGCATAAAAAATATGAATGCATCAAATTTCATGCAATCAAAGAAAATAATTCTTAGCATTTAGTATATGGAAAATAATTACTATTTTTCTTTTTTTTCATAAAACCAACAAAAAAAACATCTGGGTCATTATATAAACAAACCAGCATTTAAAGGGTTCAATTCTGAAAATGAATGAATGTTTGGTAATTATGACCAGAACTGATGCTGGTATTTAAAAAAAATGACATCAGAGAAAGTGGAAAAAATATTAATATATAATATTTTTATGACGGTTGTTAGTCATGGACATTTTTGTCCTCTATGGACCTGTGTGTAACTTTTTTTAGTTGATGCACAAAGGTTAAATAACACTCAGTTTTGTGACAGCTGAATAGTGAGCTCATGATATAATGCACCAGTCAATAAAATATCTAAAATTACCCATACACTTATTGATGATGTGTTTCTCACTAACAAAAAAATTCAAAGCTGTCCTATACAACATAAGGTAAGGATGTCTACTGGATATTTGGCTTCCAACTAATGGGTTTGGAAATATCCCCAAAGTCTAGAGGACTGTGTTTTAATGTTAAAATATTATGAGTTCTTGATGTTCTGTGAAATAACTATTGTATTTTATTGCTTGTTCAGTAGCGGACTCCTTTGGCAGAGCCCCCAGGCTGTCCCAGATTCATGACGCCTTCAACAAACCTCCAGAACCACACACACAGTCTAAAATGTGAGTTCTTGAACGAGGTAATTTAATTAAAAAGTCAGTTGTGATATTTCAAGACTATGCAATGTTGTTATTTTCAGATACTTTGTAATAAAGTTAAAAGACAGCCGCAGCTCTGCTTTTGTGTCCTTGCCATAGGCCTTATGTGAGCTCCAGCTATCATAGCAAAAGATTAGTATATCTTCCTCAGCATGATCTTGTCATTAATGATTCTTTATATGGTGGCAAAAATGATGATTCATCATCTGTCTTACTCACTCCAGACTTTACAAGGAGAAAGAGAGGCAATTATTCAAACACTCCCTAGAGATGGAGCTCCCCAGTCAGCCTGACCTACGGCAGTTAGGTGATGGAAATAACACATTTAATCAATGGGGAGCAGATAAACGAGGTGATCGGAGGCCAAGAGATTATGGAGATGATGGCAGTCTGTCAGGGTTTAACACTGGGAATAATATCCCATGTCCCAGCAGAAGCCCTCCAGAGCCAGATCCACAGGGAGAAGAGCTTTTCCCCAGGAACAGCTTTGTTAACAGGAGAACCCCACATGCTGTCATGGGATTACCAGAGACACATAGTGAGGTCTCCAGTAGGAAGGAAAGAATCCAGCTACTGGCTTCTAGTGAAGAGGATTGTAAAGCAGAGGTAATAACTCGCACCCCTCCTGTGAAGAGACAGCGGTTTGGTAATCGGCAAATACCCATGATCACCTGTTCAAAACAGTTTGAGGAAGATGATTCTAGGCAGAAAAGTGAAGTTGGGAAAACAAATGAAAACCCTGATCAGATGCCGTTTTGGAGCTTTGAAGAGAAAGAAGCAGAAGAATACTCAAGATCACTGGAGTGCCAGAGTTATTTAAAAGACAATCCAACATCCAGGAGAGAATGTCAGACAATTGGTCTTGCCTTAGCTGATTCTTGTCACGACTCGGCTACGAATAAAATACTAACGAATGCAAGCCATCTGCGAGTTCATCACAATTTGGTTTCACTCAGAACCAGTGACTTTGACCAGTACACAGTGGACAAAGAAGCATCAGTGACGGAGATAGAACCAGCCAAAGTGGAACACAATGCTGGTAAGTGGAATAATACTTATAGTGTCCAGTAGGAGGAGCTCAAACACTTTGTCTCCATCAGATCCTCACTCCCAGTGACAGAGTAATGGCACTACAATTAAACAGTCCCAGCACTGTTCCCTCTCAACTATTTCTAAAGATCAGAATCATAATACTGATCATCTTTATTTCTATAGCACCTTTTGATACATAAAAGTCAGCTCCAAGCACTTCATGAGGATAAGTGTATTGCATTGCATGCTCTAAAGAGGTTCTTGCTAAAGTGAACTGATGTCTGTGTTCCTGGCATCTAGGTTTTGTTTTTTCTTTCTTTTAATCGGTGAGCTGGGAGACACAGGCTGCACCATTGACTGGCTCCAGATTACTGCTCAGACAAATGCCTCCAAATTGTTCCTGTAAAAATTTATAACCACTTGTATAGGTTTAAGCCTCTGACTCTCAAGCTTAGGCCAATTTTAACTCATTCGATCAGTGCCCTCTGCAGCTCAGGTGTGCTTCTGTGCTTATAAAGATTTTTATAGTGGGTTTTTCCCATACTGAAGCTCAATGTCGCAGGCACGCTCATGCATTCGGTGGGTTAGACAAAATGGTGCTGGGCAACACAATCGCAAATGATTCAAAATTGAATCCTAGAAACAACTGTCTGTATATGTAAAATGATACACTACATGGAAACCTGACCATCACACCTATATCTGCGTTTTGAACATCCTGTTCCAGATGTAGTCTCCCCCCCCCCCCCCCCCCCCCCTTGCTGTTAGAATAACCTCCACTGTTCTGGGAAGGCTATCCACTAGATTTTGGAGTGTGGCTGTGGGGATTTTCCCGTTCAGTCACAAGAGCATTAGTGAGATCTGACACTGATGTCGGACGAGGAGCCCTGGAGCACAGTCTGCGTTCCAATTCATCCCCAGAGTGTTCAGTGGGCTTGAGTAGCTCAGGCCACACGGGTTCTTCCACTCCATATATTCCACTTAAACTCCAAATAATGCAAAGGGGCATTGTAATGCTGGAACAGGTTTCCACATCTTAGTTCCAGTGAAGGGTAACGTTAATGCTACAACATACGAAGTCATCCTGTACAATCGTGTGCGTTAAACTTTGTGGCAACAGTTTGGGGAAAGACCCGCATATAGTTGTGATGGTCAGGTGTCTACAAACTTTTGACTATATAGTGTACCTTGCCTGCTTAATTTCAGACTCTCATAAGTAAGACTCCGAGCAAGGGCAGAACGAAACTCTCAGTTTCGCGAATATGACCTAGTTAGCAATCCTACATGATCTGTATTTATATTAAACTCAGTTTAAAATTAAATTTCATACATGTTCAATTTAATGTAATACAGTACTAATGATTTAGCAAAATGAGAGAACAGGTAACCAGCGTAATCATGTCTTGAATGACCTAAAAGACTGAATACTATTAGCTTTTCTCACCATTAACTAATGTCACGTTGAGCCAGCCAAGCTACAGTAATAGTTACTCTGCTAAACTATGATTACGGCTCTTGAGAGGCTCATATCATTGAGAGACTGTTGGCTCGAAACCCAGCAATGCCACAGCTGTACATGGCCGGAGGTGCAAAAGAACAAAATTGTCCCTGCTCTTTGAGTGGGTAGGATGCCATTCCTTTCTCCCCTGTCAGTCAGAGTAATACTACCTAATAGTGAGCTCACTTATATGAAAACGGGCACTTAGCACTTTCAAGTTTCCAAGTGCATATTCAGCTACCCTGTAAGGTCTGTCACAGGTCACCATGCACACACATTCACACACTCGTTCGCATTTATGAGCAATTTTCTCCGGGCTACTTTTTTGTGTAATAGGTGTGTTGTGTGTATCTGTGCATTGACTCACAAGCTTGTATCTTCTGCAGACCTGTACATGCATCAGTCCGACATGAAAAACGATCAGATGGAGACCGAGAGGCTTAGCATTGAGCCAGAGCACAGTGCAGCTCCTAAAGTCACAGAAACGCATCCTGATCAGCAGATCTTCTCACAGGTATATCAACAGAATGGGAGTACATCAACAGAACCTTGTACGACAATCAACCTTGCAGACAATGATGTGTTTACATATGAAATCAGTTGAATATAAAACGTTTATGCATTTGTTTGGCTTTGCTTATATGAAGGTCAGCTGTGCCTTGGATTTGCTAACAACTCGGCATCAATCTCGACACTTACATTTAGACATACTAACAAATGCTTTGAATTGTATTGCTATAAATTTCACCTCTGGGATTTACCCTGAATCTTATTTATAACGTTTACACCTCTTTGAACAGGAGCAGCTGGCTCATTTGATCTTCCTGACCTCTCTAAACTGCTCTGTAACACCGCTAGAATTTGCTGACGACGACATCAGGATGTCTGTTTGTGTGCTTTAGAGTTATTCACACACGCTGCGCAGGGAGTAGTGCTACATCCAGGAGCAGTTAAAGTTATTGACTTTTTGCATTCTTTTCATGCTGAGCTGAACGCACTGCAGTACATTATAGGCGTGAATATATCGTGCTGACTGGATGGATACATATTCATAACCAATTTTGCGTCAGTATATAGATAAGACATGAAAACTCTACCCTTAGTTCTGCATTAGAGAATTTCTCGATGCTGGGGAACAAGTGCTAATAACAACCAGTCTTATTCAGTTGATATTAGTTTATTAGACCTCCATATGGATCCAAAAAGCACATAAGACACGCTTGCTATTCATCACCGATGGCTGTCTGTAAAGAAAAGGATCTCTAATGCTTTGTATAGGATATGCATGTATGGGGTATTACCTCAAGGTGAAACTGAACCTGATGAATAATGGAACAAGTGTTTAAATTATGTCAAGAAGCAGAATGCTTACATTACTGACTAAAATTGAATTGACTGTTAATGGGTCAGTGACAAAATTGTTGGTTTTGCATGTTATTAAATACTTTCATTTTCGGCAAAACCTTCAAGTTAATACGCTGGTCATGTAACATGGTATAACCATCGGTAAACAATTTTTCAGGCACTCACCAAAATAAGTAAAACATGAAGGAAAAAAAATAAAAAATTCTATAAGTATATTACATTGATTGCTCAGTAATTAATAAATGAAGTTTATTAACCGGAAACTATGAGCAAGGCACAGGTCAGACCGGACACAAGTGAAATCCACCTAAATTAAAGGGTTGTTTATTGGGAGAAAAAAATTTCATTTGCTTTTCATAGCTGTTTCTTTTGCACCGGTTTCATCTAGAAGAACCTGAAGAAGCTGTGTGGGTGTGTTTAAAAAAAAAAAAAAAACTAATTACCTTCAACTAAAATTATACCCAAAAAGTTAATAATTTTTTTTTAAACAATATACCAAAAACTGAAATTAAGGTTGAAATTAATCACGACCAAAAAATCTTTCAAAATGATTTTATTTTGGAAATTTCATGTGGGTGAAAATTTAATTTATAAAAAAGATCTATGGGTTTAATAAATAGCCGAACTGTTACTGCACACATTTAAATAATCACCCTTATATTTGAGTAAATAAATCTATGCTGAAGTGACAGTGAAAATTATTTTATAGTTCAACTTTAAGAACCTCTCTTTTAAGACTTAATAATTCAATAAAGTTGGATCATAAGTATTGTTTTTAGCAATAGATTTTAATTAATTAGCTAAAAAAAAAGAGTGAAATCTGAAATTACTGCAAATTCCTAGTTAGCCACGTTGATTTATAATTCGGACACCATGTGCAATTTGCCCCTGATCTTGTAGCGACGATAAAGTGTAGCTTTTTAGAAGATAAAGAGAACGTGCTAAGCAGCTATGCTTTTAGTATACAGTACAGATTTTACACTAAAGTCACGCCGATGACCGATTTATTTATTTTTTCAAACAAATTTTCAATGTTTAATTCCTCACTTATAAATTTTGTTAATCGTTTTTAATTCAATTCAGTACAATTACGTTCTCATTTACTCATTTGTTTATTCACTCGCTCATTTCTTGCCATTCATTCATAGGTAGGTCGTACGAGTTCTGGAGTAGCGTGTGTGCAGAACGTGACCCTTCCAGCCAAGCGGTCTGGAAAATGGGAGCCTCGTCAATCATCACAAGGGACTCCTGAAATCGAATCGTGCTCTAATCGAAACTCTAGTGTCAGTGGAGACGCTAAAGTGCAGCTTATTCACCAGGCACAGCAGAGCAGAGGGAGAAGTCAGTTCCTACACCCACTGAAAAGTATTCAGAATCAGGAAGAGATGCCAGTACAGACAATGACCCCTTTGAGAGAATGTACGAAGCATGAATCAAATGTAGAAATTATCCCCGACATCCCTAAAGCTGCCAGACAGAGGCGCTCTGCTTCAGAGGTGAATGAGCAGATATACCCGGACACAGACAGGGATGGGGACAAGACCAAAGAGACTACCAAATGTACTCTAGCCCTAACCTCTGACCCCCGAGTGTGTGACGCCAGCCGTCTCTCACAGGAAGAGAGGATGTGTGTGTTGGAGGAGGCTGCGAGTGCAAGGGTGCTGGTGGTTACGATGGTATATCAGGATGGAACCACACAGCTGGACCCTGAACAGGTGGGCTGAGAAACAGACAGACAGTTACACCAGTCTTACTCTGGACAAGGCCTGACTGGTGCTATTTTACTGCGTACAGCCTTTTAACATCGGCTCTTCAAACATTTTGTGTTTTCTTCTTTAAAAATGCTATTTTTAGGCTTTGTCGAATGACTTTCCCAGCAAAGCGCTCTGGATGTTCAATGTCACTGATCATTCTACTAATTTTACAAGTCAAGTCAAGACATAAAACATGTTTTGCCAGACACTGAATGAATGTGTCACTACAGTACACTACAGTACAGAGTGCATTATAAGTTTCACACCAAACTCTTTAAAAATACTCCCAAATGAAGTACACATCATCTAATTATAAAAATGAACTGTTTAAGCCGAGTTTAAAAGTGAATCTCAAATAGCGCTTCATTGGGCATGTAGTACACTGTGTAGCTTCCACAATGGCATTGTGTTATACCCTACATACTGAGAGAATATATATATATATATATATATATATATATATATGATGAATAGGATTTGGCCTAACTGTGTGCTGAAGCATTCTCATAATTTGATTTGTTTAATAAAGTACACCGTTTTCATTTGCATTTGTTTGTGTGATAGAAATGCACACTGCTAATGTTACTTTCAGCTGTGACGGTATATAATTATAGGCTCATTAACACACCAATGCAATCATATAATCAAGTCATAAATATTGAAAGCAATCCACGGTGGAATTCATTTTTAATAATTGATCAATTGTACTGTGGTGTGTATTGAACTTTATCATGCAGAAATGCCCCCCCTGTGCTGTGTGTGGAGTTTTGGTTCTGCTGAAGAAGAGTCTCGATTCACTTGTTCTGGAGGAGACTGGAGCAGCTGCGGAGAGGGTGCTGTTTCTGAGACTGGAACAGAGACCTGCCTGGGCTCAGAACGGCCCACAACACAGTCAGGATCTATTCAGCAGGTGTGTGTGAGTGAGTGAGTGAGTGAGTGAGGAAAGATAGGACTCCCACAGCTGTACTAGAGGGGAGTCCATGGAACTTATTAAAGCTTTTTTTTCTTTCTTTTTTTTTTTTTTTACAGATTGTTCTTGTTTGTGTTTGTTATAGAGAGATACTGGTGAAGATGGTGTGTGGAACCCAAACTTTTGTGTGTTATAAATCTAAAGACCTCCTCCGAACAGTACTCGGGCATTTCAGCAAGAATCTGAGCTGGAAACAAGGCAAGACACTAACATCTGTTATACACACTGTACTGTTGTACCACTGGAGCTCCTTAGCCCCGGTGTAGTCTGTAGTGTAGATCAGTGGTCACCAACCCTGTTCCTGTGTTCCTGGATATCCTCCTTCCTGAAGACTTAAGCTCCTTAAGGCATGATTAGATGGTCAGGTAGACACTATTACTGTTGGAGCTAAAGTCTTCAGGGAGGTAGATCGCCAGGAACAGGGTTGGTGACCACTGCTGTAGATGGTACTAATACCATTCTGCTTCGTTTATTTTCTGTCATGTGCTGAATACCAGCCACTCTCGTGTATTCATCACTCGTCCAGACACTATTCGTGTAATCAGAAGTACGTGGAGATTAAATAATGACAAACCTGTGCAGATGTGTAGAGGTTTTCAGCCTTCAGTCTGTAATTGTATGTTACTATATGTAAGAATCTAGAGTAAAAAATAGTCATTTTTTTCAACTGTAAATATGATTGCTAGCTGTGAATAACTATTTGAGTATATATAGAGTGCATGCAAATAAAATAAAAAAAATTAAATGTTCACCAGAAAGCATCCTTTTGTCTCGCTGTAAAAAAACTAATTTTAAGTATAAGGACTTAAGAAAGGATTCATAGAAGAATACATGTAAGCTATTGTTAAAATTCACATGAAAGGTTTCCTCCTTTTATTGACATTACTTTACTCTAAAATCCTGTCAATATGCTCTTTTTCTTTAATCGCCTCATTTTTAAGCAAAAAATGCTCAGGCAGTTCCTGTTCCTGTCACAGAAGGCATGCCTCAAGGCTCAGTTCTTTGTCTCCTCCCCTTTATCATATTTATTCTCCTCCTCTGTCAGATAATTTGGCAGCATAGTCTTAGCTTCCACCGTGATGCAGATGACACTGAGATCTGTTCTGTGACTGAGATCCATCATACCTCTACCACCCACATCTATAACAGCATGTGTTCAAGATTGATGAAACATTATGGATGAACCACTCAATTGAAAGAGACAGTTTGCTGAAAGCTTTTCTGCAGCATCATAACATTCCCTTACTTCGAAGATAAATTAATTTGAAAGAGCCAGAAACCCTTGTTTATACTTTTATAATCTCATCTCTAGGCAACTGCAGTTCTCTCTTCATTTACATAGCCAGTAAACATCTAAATAGGCTGTAGCGTGTTTACAGTTTAACTGCCACGATCCTCACACACGTGGACGTTACATCTACGCTTGAAAAGTTACCGTACACTGCCTGGCTGTCTCTTCCTGTACTACCACTTACATTTGAGGCACTTTGTATCCACTTCATATCTCACTAACAAATTGTTTTAGCATACTGTTTAGTACTGTACCTTTCTTCCCAGTTTTTTTGAGTTTGAGCATTAGGAAGGTGCTATATAAATTTTAAAAAATCATTTTTTTTTCACTTTATACACCTGCTAAATGTATAATACAGTTTAATAAAGCTACGTCATGTAAAGTGAACCTCAGGTTGTTTGCTAATGGTTAAAGGGTAGAATACACTGCATCATAACTGAATTTTCCTCGGATTATTATTATTATTATTTGTGGAACGTCAAAGATACTGTGACGTACTGTGTTGCAAATACACTATGAACAGTCTTTACCTTTAGTGCATCTAGATACTATGAGTGGCTATTGAAGACTGGCCGGTCTGTGTGTTTTTTTCCGTCAGTGGCCGGTTGTCAGGTGTTGGATCCTCAGATTGCTGCCTGGTTACTAGATCCTGCTGATTCTGCTTCCTGCTTTCAGGACCTTTTGAACAAATACTGTACTCGGCCCACCACACACACCCCTGCACTGGCCGAGCTCGGACACAAGAAGGTCAGAACACACACAAATGTCACTGTAGCACGACGCACACTTCAACCCGTACAGCAAGAACACACGCATACAGTATACAAACGCACACAGAGGCACTTTTCCATATTGTGCACTGAGATCTTGGATGAGTTAGGACTTCGAATCCAGGTGAAAACCATACTTTCCTGGCACTTAATTAAATGAATCAAAAAGCACAAAACATCCGAAGGGCATGTGGAAAGGTACGGATCTGAAACGTGCTCGACTCGGTAAGTCAGTAATATGGCAATGAATCATTTTAAACCTCTGGTAAATGCATAGACATTCTAGAAATCAATCGATTGAGAAATCCAAGCCAGCACTAAATAAATCAGGGCTCCAGACTAATCTTTTTGAAGAAGAGTCCCAGAATCCTCCCGAAACTTTGTGTCAACCGTCCCATAACCAAACCAGCTGCTTTGGGATTATCCTGTGTAAATATTTCATATAATTATGACTAAATAACCATGGGCACTGTTAAGAACTTCGCAATTATACAGACAGCAATAAGAACACTGTGTTATTGAAAAATGTATTTTCCGAACATACAACACAATTATACTATAAGGGGAAAAAAATAGGCTGCAGATTTCTTTAATATGCTACAGTACAAGCAATCCCCATTCAAGTAATATTAATTCAAGTAATAGTTTTAAAATGTGTGGGTTTATTTATTTATTATTTAAATCACTTAACCCTCTTCCCTCTCATCCAAATTTGTTTCAGGTAACCCAAGTGATCTCCAGCCTGACTCACTTACACAGGGTAATGGTGGAGCTTCGGAATAAGCTGGAGGTACGTTCCTTTGACCCAAAATATAACCTTTATTGAATTTTTTTTTAACGTGCACAGACAGTTTTACAGTTGCCATTCTCCATCTGTAGACACAGGGTCTGTGGACTCTCTACTTCTGCATGGAGCAGAAGATGATTCCAGTTTTAGCAGGTATACCGTTAAAGGACTGGAAATGTAAAAATCTATCTTGTATATATAATATATGTGCCAAAAGATACACTCTTACATGTGCTAAGAGATACACTTCAGTTCAGTTCTACTTTTAGATCTGGGCAAAGGGAACATTAGAGTGCATATGAGTAGTCGGGATTACAGTCTGATGTATTTATCTTCATTAATACGGTATCATGTAAGGTAGCCATTTATAATAGGAGATATACGGCACGTTTAATTCCTCTGAGTAGATGGTAACTCCAGTCTAGTTTACCTAAGTGCTTTATCTATCTATATATACATCTATTTCTCTCAGCAATGGAGAGCCACAGGATCCATGTGGACAGAGATGCCTTAAAGAAGACCTCAGAGATGCTGGGGGTAATAAAGTCTGTGCGTGTGTGTTTATGTAAGAAAGTGTCTGTTTACACTGTAGTCTCTTAGTGATTAGATGAAAGTAATGTCAAACAAGAGTTCATATCTAGCGCATAGTGTACGCACGGAGAGGAAGAGAGGGCAGTTGTGATGAAGAAAGCTCTCAGAGGAACTCTCTGCCCCAGGGAGGAGTTACACTGTACAATAGATTTAATATTGATGCCAGAACCTGCTACTTCTGGCACTTGCCTGTTCACAAAGTACAGTGTGACCTGCCTCCCTCTTTCTGCCTCTAAAATTATCCACCTCCTTTTAACTCCATCAGACTTTCCCCCTCTCTCTTTCTCTCTCTGTCTTTCTCTCTCTCTCTCTCTTTCTTGCTCTCTTTCTCTCTCTCACTCCCACTCTCTTTCTTGTTCTCTCTCACATTCTCTCTCTCCTTCTCGCTCTCTCTCTCTCTCTATCTTGCTCTCTTTCTCTCTCTCACTCACACTCTCTTTCTTGCTCTCTCTCTCTCTCTCTCTCTCTCTCTCTCTCTCTCTATCTATCTATCTATCTATCTATCTCAGACTAAGATGAAGCAGTTGGAGCAGGAGGCTCACCAGACAGCTGGTCAGAAGTTCTTGGTGTCCAGCAGTTCTCAGCTTCGACTGGTCAGGGTCCACATTTCTATGAGAACGAGACAAGCAGTAGTCATATGTTCGTTGTATCTATAGAGAATGCTAGCTATGCAGAATGGCGACTTTGAATACACACAGTAATACTAGCTCCTGTTGTCAGGTTCTGTTCGAGAAGCTCCGCCTGCACGAACGCTGTGAGAACAAGAAGCTACCCAAAACCATGCTCAAACAGCAGCAGTCCACCTCAGAGGCTGTGGTACACACAAATGCAATCTACTTCAATACCACAGACACACACACTTCCTGTTACAACTGTGTTTGTTTCTCTGGGTGATGTCTACAATGTAATATTTGCATATCGTATATCATCTCACTGTATCATTACTGTTTGTGAGAGAGTTGTTCATTAGAAACCTGGATGGGTTGCACTACGCACACTGTCTAATACTTTTACATATCTCATATTTTGAGCATGAATTTCTTTATAAAACACCACAATCATGATATTCTCATGCAGTGAAGACTGGGACGCAACGCATAGCAAATGTTTGAGAGGCTGTTCCAAAGCACTATTTTTTGTGATAGCTGGAATTATGTGAAACATTCAGAGGATGTTCACATGAAGCTAAATATGGCAGCAGACCAAAATAAATAAGGTATTTTCCAGTGCAGAAGGCAAAATCTGCTCATAAAGAAAAATTCTATTATCTTGTCTCATCACGCAGAATAAATTTAGTCTGAATATGCGGATATTCTGCGCACAAAGGTATTTGGGCTGTAACAGTTTTTGTAATTATGGCTTTTGTGCTGTAACAGTGACCGCTTTAATTTAAAAGACTTGACTCAAACGAACATGTTTTTCAGACGTAACATGGTTTTTTATGCTCACAATTTTCAAGTGCCTTAAATGTGTGGTCCGATCCTAATCCTGTAATCCCAAAATATACTCTGCGTCTTCCTATAGGCTGAACTGCATGTTCATGTTTAGTTGCTGCTTGCTAAGGGCTTTTAGTTTCAGCTTCATGCTCAGGATGTGGTAGATGAGGCTATTCTTACCCTTGAAAGCCTGCTTTGTTTTTGTGACTTAAAGTCTTTAGGTGAACATACCTAACAAACTATATTAAACATAAAACATACTAAACAAACAACAAAAAACAAAAACCATATTTCACTGTATTTCTGTACGTTTATCTCTTTCTTCGACTCTTACAGCTCTTACAGCTCCAGGACCTGCACCCCCTTCCAAAAATCGTTCTGGAATACAGGCAGGTGTGTGTACCGTTGAAGGTGTGTGTTTGTATGGGCCTTCAGCCCTGTTTGAGTGCTTTTGTTTTCTGTGTGTACCTTAACCACCTCTAGTCTGTGTGTGTGTGTGTGTGTGTGTGTGTGTGTGTGTGTGTAACCTTTATTTAAAAATTTTTTATGTTTTCCTCCATAGGTGCACAAAATCAAGTCTACATTTCTGGATGGGATTCTGTCCTGTATGACAAAGGTGTGTGATCTTTTCAGTTGCATATTGATTGTTATTATTGGTAGCCTTCATGGGGGGGGGGGGACTCTCTTGTGCTGTCTTAGCACTAAAACGTCTTCAGTAAAGAACAGACATAACTCTCTTTAGTGACACTGTACTGACCGCACACAAAGCTTTCTTCTATCTTTAACAAGTTAATTTCACTTCTTATCTCTCTGTCTGATACAAATATACAGTAATGTTACTATTAAGTGTAATATTGACTCTGTTGCTTTTTGTTATTTTAGGTACTGTATTTTATTTATTATGTCTTAAGTGTTTTCCCCCCAAACATCTTGGAAAATCTCTGACATATATATAGACCTAGATTTCCATCCATGGAAAATCCCTGTTAAATCGATTAAATGTTCTGGAGGTATTATTGAGTTTTGTCCTGTGCTGTTGAGACACTAGATATTGCATATTGTAGTGTATTATCTGCATCTTCATCTAGTGTGACTGTAATCAGTAAGCTATGGATGAACTTTCTTGAACATTGGGCTGGCACTGATGTGGAATTGATTCCAATGATTCAGGACCTCAGTGGGTGTGCAGGTGTGTAGTTTTGACCAAGCAGGGGAGATAATGTGCTGCAGAGCCCTTTGACACCTGGAATGCCAAAACAAGAGATTCAAATTGGATTCTTACTGCAACAGGAAGCCAGTGAAAGAAAGACCATGAGATCAATTAGAGAGGTCATAAACCAGTTGCAGGAGCTGCAGGAGTCAAGGCGAGAATTATCTATGGCCAGTATTAGAAGTTGAGCCGACTCTGGAGTCAGAAACGGTTTTACTCTTCTAATATTTTGAGAAAGAAATCTACAGGATTTAGTGGTTGATCTGAAAAGTCTGTCATCTAAAATCACAGATTCACAGGTACAGCAGTCGGGGAGTTCTTCTCTGGTAGAATCATCAGGTTAATCTGATCAGGATTGAGTTTCAAATTATGGTCTTCATCCGTCGAGAGATGTCAGAAAGACATCTCAAAACAAAAGAGAGAGAAAATTGTGTGTTATCAGCATAGCAGTGATGAGAGAAGCCGTGAGACCTGATCACTGAGCTCGGCGATTTAGTGTAAAAGGAAAGCACTGGATACATCTGTAAAAAAAATAATAAAGGGAAGAAAAAAATGTAGAGTTTACCAAAATAAAATAAATGTGCATATAATAGCAAGTGTTGAATGCTGCATTGATAAACACACACACATTCACATTTTCACATATGCATACTTCTGATATCTGCATTCTGATGTGCATGATTCATTGTTTTCCTTTGAGGCATAATAAAATACGTCCCCCATACTGCATCATATTATTCTTTATTCAAGAGATCAGATTAATACTTCTGCACATATGTATTTTTAAATCTCAATATCAGTGTTGACAGATACTGATTGTTAACTCTATGCCAGAATATTCATTTTCATTTTGGTGCACACAGACACACACACACGAGCAACACCGCAGATGGCACTGTGTGGCAGCAGCCAGATTATTAAAACTATCTACATCAGTGTGCCCTATTAATCAAATGAGTCCTGTCTGGCACTAATGATATTTTCATTCTACTATTACAGTTTACAGTATTCAGTTTTCTCTCTCTTTTTCTCTGTCTGCCTTTCTCTCTTTTTGTTGATCAGACGTTCATCTCGTCCACGTGGAACCAGACGAGTACTGTCAGCGGTCGACTGTCTGCCAGACATCCAGTGAGTGTCTTCCATACCCCTTTCATTCAATTTCTCTTTCCTCATCCCTCATTCTTGACACCCTTTCCTGCTTAGCCTTCATTTCCTTTGGTTCCTCGTTCACCTTCACTATTCATCTTCTCCCTGTTCTGCTTCTCTCTGCCACCTGCTTTTCATTTAGCTTCGTGTCTTTATGTGAGGAACAAATGTCCCAATAATGACCCAAAACATGACGGTATGAACCTAGTTGTGTCACATCCCCTTAGACCTTTTCTGCATTGTCCTGTAGGTAGAAATAAAAGAGAAAAATCTGTCATATAGCCAAAAAACTGTGGACACCTGACCATCACAGCCATATGTAGGCCTTCTCCAAACTGTAGAGTTGTATAGAGTGTCTTTGTATGCTGTAACGTTACAGTTTCCCTTCACTGGATCTAAGACGTCCGAACCTGTTCCAGCATGGCAATACCCCTGTGCACAAAGCGAGCTCCATGAAGACACGGTTTGTCGAGGGTGTTGTGGAAGAACTCTCAAGAGCCCTGACTTCAACCCCGACTGAACACTTTTGGGATGAACTGCACCCCAGGCCTCCTCGCCCACCATCAGTGCCTCGTCTCACTAATGCACTTGTAGCTGAATGAACACCAATCCCCCACAGCCACGCCCCAATGTCTAGTGGAAAGCCTTCCCAGAGGAGTGGAGGTTATTATAACGGCAAAGGGGGCTGTTCAACAAGCACATACGGGTGTGATGGAATGGTGTCCACAAACTTTTGCCTATATAGTGTAGATAGATAGAGCTGAGGTTGTAGAAAAAAATATTGCTGTGAGGTAAGGATTAGGTTACAGTGTAGGCATAAGATTACAGACCTACATAAAGTCTATGGGACCAGCCTTTAGGCTTTAATGCTTTAGTCATGGTGTGGAAACAGAGAAATAGTTCTATTGAAATATTTATTAACCAGCACACACTTTGTGCAGAGGAGACAAAAGCCAGATGAAGTGCATGTGTGTGTGTGTGTGTGAGAGAGTGAGAGCAATAGTGAGTGAGAGAGAGAATGATGGAGAGAGAGAGATAATAGAACTGATGTACAGTACTGTGGTGTGTTTTATATGAACGTGCACTGGGTCATAGCATGTCCTTATTTATGAAGTGTGTATTGCAGCTGAATAATTGAGACCCTACAGGTATTTTAAGTACCGCAGCCTTTTCTTTATAGCACACACACACACATGCTTAATGTGTTTTGATATTGAGTGGCATCGATGTGGTGTGTATTAGTCAGGCTGAAGCCTGTGCTATATTGCTCAGTGTTTTTCTGCCTCTCATATCTGCACTTTTACAGCCTCTCCAGTCTCTCAGCTTTTTCAATGTAGAACTCCCTCTCTCTTTCAATGCACACATAAATTCAACGCTTGATTTATGGCCTCAATTTGTGCTCCAAAGCCTCTTGTGATCGTGGTCTACTGTAGTTTTCTCATTCTTTCCTTTTTACACTCCTGAACATCAGTGATGAAAATGTGACCCCCACACACACACACACACACACATAGCATTTTTAACCGACTTCCTATGCACCGCTCTAGAGTACACTGTATGTGTTATTTCCACTGACAACACTTTAGAGGTTTCCCTACAACCAAGAAAAGACCAGAAAAACTGTTCACTTGTATCATCGATAAATGTGTAGAAAATGTGCTATATATCTAAATAACCCACATTCAGAACTACAACTGTTCAGTCAAGCAGTGAAGGTGTGTTTCATCCAAACTTTACCATTTACTACGAATTCTCTCCTCTGACGAGGGAGTCATGAACGCCTTCTACAAAAATGTGTGCAGAGTGCAGTGTGTTTCTGATCTGATGTGGTCTCCCAGAGGGAGAGATTGTCAGGGTATGTATCCTCTCCTTTGTGTGTGTGTGTTTGTGTGTGTGTGTGTGTTTGAAGTGAGTGGATTGATAGCTCATCTCTCTGTCGTTGTACGATCAGGATTTGGCACTCTGAGACTGAATCTCCTCTCTCTTACTCTCTCTGTCTCTCTCTCTCTCTCTCTCTCTTTCTTTCTCGCTCTCTCTCTCTTTCTTGCTCTCTTTCTCTCACTATCTCTCTTTCTTTCTTGCTCTTTTTCTCTCTCACACACACACACTCTTTCTTTCCCTTTCTCACTATCTCTTTCTTTCTTTCTCTCACTCTCTTTCTTGCTCTCTCTGTCTCTCTCTCTCTGTCTCTCTCACACACACACACACACACACACACAGCAGGAGAGGCAGATATCCTCAAAAGGCTTTTTTAATCTGGCAAAGGAATCCATTTATTTGTGTTCCACTCTGCAGTGTGATGTTGATGTCTCTCTAATGTCCAGATTGTTTGTGCCACCTGCTGTGCATTTATCTTCATAATCATTCTGGATTGTAATCAATGCTACGCAACATTTTGTATAACACAAGAGATTTCTCTGTTGAATTACAAACTGTCCAATAACTGTCCTGGCTTTGTCGGAATTTGAAGGAAAAAAAAAGATCATACAGACTCTTGTAGTCGCTCTAGCCTTTCACTTCTATCATTTGTACTTACACCATAGTGGCCCTCATCAAAGTCGCTCAGATCCTTATTCTTGCCCATTTTTCCACTTCCAACAAATCAACTTCGAGAACTCATGGTTCACTTTCTGCCTAAGCAGTGGTTTACTGACTGGAAGGTCGTGAGTTCAAATCCCAGCACTGCTGAGCTGCCACTGCTGGGCCCTTGAGCAAGGCCCTTAACCCGCAGCTGCTCAGTTGTATAAATGAGATAAATGTAATTCACTCTGGATAAGAGTGTCTGCTAAATGACATAAATGTAAATGTAACACGATAATCAGTGTAACCACTTCACCTGTCAGTGGTTTAATGTTATGACTGATCGAAGTATTCTCCTGAAAATGGAATAGAGACGTGTATATGGTAAGGAATAAAACACTTAGAGGCATCCCACTACAAGAAAACAGTCAATAATGGGGTGGTGTTTATACCACAGTGCAGTTGAATGCTCAAATCTGATTGGTCAGAAGGTTTTTGAATAACAGCACAGGTAACATGAACGATAGGTTTATATCAATGCGCTCGCTCTAATATGTTTCAATAGTAACAGCTCATGCACAGGCACTTGTACGTTGGACGTGCTGCATAATCTAAGAATAATAATAAATGGATTTTAAAATATATTTAACAAATTAATTCTTATAAATGTTGAGGTGAAGTTCTTATTAGGACATTTAATTAACATTTATGGTAGGAGTGGTTAGTACGTTCGCCTCACACCTCCAGGGTCGGGGGTTCGATTCCCACCGCTGCCCTCTGTGTGTGGAGTTTGCATGTTCTCCCCGTGCTGCGGGGGTTTCCTCCGGGTACTCCGGTTTCCTCCCCCAGTCCAAAGACATGCATGGTTGGCTGATTGGCATGTCCAAAAAGTGTCCGTAGTGTATGAATGGGTGTGTGAGTGTGTATGTGATTGTGTCTTGTGATGGATTGGCACCCTGTCTAGGGTGTACCCCGCCTTGTGCCCCATGCCTCCTGGGATAGGCTCCAGGTTTCCCACGACACTGAAGGATAAGTGGTATAGAAGATGGATGAATAGATGGAAGGAGTCTTGGTTCTAAGCACTATCAGTCTCGGTTTTGCTTTACGTTTCATCTGTAAAATGACAGGTGTGTGTGTGTGAGAGAGAGAGAGAAACAGAAAGAGCGATCAAGCATGTGAAGCTTTAACATAAGTGAGAAGAGGACTTGTCTCTCAGACATTCCCACTCTGTTTCTATTTACTCACTCACTCACTTATTAACATGCTGATGCCATTTCTGTCTCCTCCTGCAATTATTGCTCATCTGCCTAGCATTAAATCTAACTGTAAACATTTAAAATCCACAATGTGTCGTTCATTAATAAATGAAACATTGTAATCATTGGCAAATCACTATGATATAAGTGGAATAACGCACTCCAGAGCATGCCGTTATACCAAAAATAATGCAAATATGCAAACACAAAGTGAAAATACTGCACTCCGCTGGCTCGTCAAGCTCCATCAGGAATTCAGAAACGGTTTGTAATAATGATAGTAATTAGATTTAAGTGGAGCTGGTGGTTGGCTTTGTCAGTCTAATTTAATTATGTGGCTTGGAGCAAAGTTCTACGTGATGTTTATCTGTGCTAGTTATTCTGTAGTATGAGTCAGGACTTCCTAAAAACTGTTACACACTCAGAATAAAGCTGCACTTTCTACTTTGTGCTTCTCCTCTTAAAGCATTTAAAATTTTTATTTACATAAGGGTTTATTTTTATTAACACTCTGCTATATGAAATTTTCACACTTAAATTTGCATAAGAGAATGACTCTCAGATGTTTTTTTATTTCTTATAAAAAGTTATCTGTAGATACCTGCAGTCCCTTTATATACATGACACTTTATTCCAGAAAAATCTGCTTTAAAAAGAAAAAAAAATAGTTGTGTGTGTTTCTTTAGATGTGTGTTTGCATTCTAGTGATGCGTCATTGACTCTGTTAAGTTTAATGAAGTCGGTTAACATGCATCCGTAAGCTTTCCTTCAGTATGACACACCCCCACTATCATCCCATTACATCCTCACACACTCTGACTTGCTCACAACTACAAAAATCCTTTCTCTTACACACACACACACACACACACACACACGCACAGTACAGAATTCTTTCCTGTGCTTTTCTCTAGCTGTAAAGTCGGCACAGCCCTTTCCCCTCTGTCAGCTCCTGACTGGTTGTATAATGCATTAGGTGGACTTGTCTGAAATGCTGTCTGTATCATCAGCACTCACATTAATAGTGAAGCTCGCTGAAGTCAGCTACACACAGTGAGGTCTGTCTGTACTCTGAATAGCAGGGAGGATGTCTACATGTATGCATACTAAGAATATTTGAGTGTATAAGACACTGCACAACCGTCTGTAACGGTTAAAGTAAATGTTTGTACTTTTGCACTTGATTGATTTGGTTAAGAGTTGTTTCTCTAACAGTAATAGAATTTGTATGGCCGCGCCCCCAACACAAATCTTCAGGCTTGCAGTCTGAAAGCAATTTCTTAATTATATCTATAAATAGATCTTTTAACTGTAAGTGGTGGTGGTCCTGGTCAGCGCATTAAATCCTCTCATTCTTATAGCAGGTTTAAGTGTGAGGTTAAATAAGTACTCGGACCATTCATAATCTGAGCTCAAATAAATGTCAGAGCCTGTGAGAGCGCAATTTACGTATTGTGCTAATAATTAAATGCACTTTAAATTATCTGGATTTTCTCACTTTCTGCCAGCTTCAGTATATGCTGAAAAGGAGAAACTCTGGTCTCTGTGGCGTCTCAGACTCGACGCACTAGCGAGTTCAGGTGTTTTAACCCAGGTAGTGTACATACATGTTTTCAGGCTGTAGCTTTGTGGAGAAGACTGTACGGGAAGGCTGGAAGTGTTTGAATCTTAAGCTTCAACACAGCTAACACTGCTGTCAGTATCATTAACGCTAAGTTTTTACTGTGTTGTGCCAAATATATATATATATATTCAGGTGCATCTCAAAAAATGTGAATATCGTTTAAAGGTTTTTTTCCGTAATTTAATTCAAAAAGTGGAACTTTCATGTATTCTATGTTCATTACGCATAAAGTGAAATATTTCAAGCCTTTTTTGTTTCATTCTTGATGATTACGGCTTACAGCTCTCGGAAATAAAAAAATCCAGTATCTCAACGTATTCGGATAAAGAATTTATAATACAGAAATGTCGACCCGAGAAGAGCTCTAATCAGCGAATTAACTCAAAACTCCTGCAGAGGTTTTGGGCAAAGCTGTTAGAGTATTAATCCATTTTTACTGCCACAGTACCGTTAGCGCATAAGACAATGGAGAGTAAAGCAGGACAGCACACTCTATACCAGGCCTCTATTCAAAGTCAATGAGGTGCTTTAGTGCTTGTGACTGCAGGTCTTTTACTCTGCGTGTGTGCGTCAGACAGTCATGTTTTATTCACTGTGTTGGATTTGATTAGTTTTAAAACAACAGCCACCAGTGTTTAATTGGGTTTTCTGGTGCGGTGCTGTGCTTTGTGTTTTGTTAAGCAATGCAAACAAAGGCAGATGAGCAATAATTGCAGGAGGAGACAGAAATGGCATCAGCATGTTAATAAGTGAGTGAGTGAGTAAATAGAAATAGAGTGGGAAAGGTAAGTATGTAGGTACTGTTGACGCAAAAAGCCTTTAGGGGTAGCGATGATGGCTTTTACACTCCTTATTAGCACTTTACTTGGAGTCACAGTTGATTTCCATTAGATTTACAGTTGAAAGGTGAAAACTTTTTGGAATCTCGGCAAATTACGCAACCCCTCCAGTGGACATGATGCGGTATCTGTGTTCAGACAGGTGACTCCATGGAGCGCGATCTGAGCATAAACGATTTTCTGCAGAAAATGTCTTTTTATTAAAAGATATTCTAGTATCTTTCGAACAAGCAGATTTTGCTGTTGTTTGTGTGTGGGTGTCATTTGTGGTATGGCGATTCATGATATCAGACATTCGCTACAGGTACAACAGCATGGATGAAAACCAGCATGAAGGCACCTGCAGTGACGGCACCAACAAACTTGTTCTTCAGCTGTCTTTTCAGTTTCTGTTGTTGTCTAGACTAAATGTGAATCATAAATCATGGTGAAATCTTCGCGTGTCGATGGGTAGCTAGCTTTTACCTGTTGCACTACACAGCGTGTGCTTGGCCCGCATCGTTACTATAACAACCAGTGTGTTTACGTAAGTATGTGAGCAAATGTGACTACCGTCCAAACACACAAATTGGATTTGGGCTCTTGTAATTTGCAACGTGGACATAATCTGGAAATAATCTGGTTTGCCCAGCAGTTAGTTAGTTAGTGAAGGAATCTCAGTGCAGATCACTTGACCATCTTTATTCTGAGACACCAGACTGTTACCATTGTTTCAATTAAAACCATGAACAGTGGTTTAAGGTGAATAGTTAAATCATTTGTGGTGTGTGTGTGTGTGTGTTGAATTCTGCCATTTCTCTAATTCAAACACAGAAAAAGCACATGCAGCTTGTTTCACTGTTGTCATGCCAACTGGGTATCACTATGGGATGGCAGTGGAGCTCTCCCATCACAGGAGGATTGAGGGGTGCCGTTGCCATAGAGACCGCTTAGATAGCGAGAGAGTGCAGCGAGTGGGTAATTAGGTTTGAAATGGCTCGGGGAAAAGGAAGGTGTTATTTTGATCAAAGATAGCAGCAGGGATGGAAATACACTCTTTTGTCTGTAAGACGGGGGGTGGAGACGGAGGCAGGTCCGTGAGACGGGGGCAGGTCCGTGAGACGGGGGGCAGGTCTGTGAGACGTGGGCAGGTTTGTGAGACGGGGGCAGGTCTGTGAGACGGGGGCAGGTCTGTGAGACGGGGGGCAGGTTTGTGAGACGTGGGCAGGTCTGTGAGACGGGGGCAGGTCTGTGAGACGGGGGCAGGTCTGTGAGACGGGAGGCAGGTCCGTGGCATCGCACCACTTTGTTTTCACTGTCTCTTTATGTGCTTAAGGCTGGATTTGCATTTGGATGTTTGAACTCAGACTGAGGCTCTGTAGAGCTTCGAAGCACTGAGACAGATGATTTCTATAGATCATATTTGACTATCTAATTAGATCACAACCTCTTTTCTAATGCTTTCTGTCTCTGACGCAGTTCGAAAGTAACATTGGTCCAGTTTTAAAGTAAGCAGTTAGCTTTCATGCTATGATGGCGTAACTTGTTTTATTAAAGCCGGTTCTCACGCTGTATGAGATGATCCCGATATCCGTGGCAGAATTCCATAACTGCCTGCGCGATATGTTCTCCATGTCGGATACACATCTCGAATGTTAAACCTGAGATGAAAGGAAATGACGATATTCATTATTCAGCGCGGTCCGGGCTTATGCAGAAAAGTGGCTCGCATAAACAGAAACATTATTCAAAGTGGGCCTGAGATGATAAGGAGATTTTTTTTCTATTTTATGGTTTTCCATTGCCAATACAGTATTTTTAGCTGTCCTGCAAGTTTTGTGCAATACTACACCGTACACATGTCCTAGCAGCGCTCACATGCTACGATTGTAAATAAAACATTTCCCACTTTGACTGCAGTGGTACTAACTCCAGCCAGAGGTCAGCAGATTATGTGTTCTAAGACCACAAATCTCAACTCATGACCGAAGAACTGTTTTACCCATAATAAACCCAGTTTTTGAGCATGTGAACTGCTGTGTGCTCCAGTTGACCATCTAAAACCGACCAGCTTTGAGTTTGTTTTGAAATAGTTATCCCCTAAATCACCAAAAGCTTGTTAGGATGAGTCAGGATGCTCGGCTCCACTTCCATGGGCACCTCTTTAATCCTTCAAGGACTAACCCAGCATTTTTAACCTTATCTTCGAGTGCACTGTGTGTGTAGCGTGTGTGATTATCATGGGCGAGAACTTCAACACCTTTCCCTGCACTGAGAAAAGAACAGGAAAGCTGTTTCTTCACGTGAATGGAAGTTAAAGGGCAGTTGTTGAACTCATTACGTTAATACGTGTGTGTTGTTTCCTCTGCGGTATTTGTGAATTAGGGTCTAAATGTGTATAACTGGTGTGTTGAGAGATGGGATTACTTTTCTCAGGGTAGTGTTTGTGGTTATGAGTGTAGGTAGTGTAGCTCGGGTTCTCCCTGCTAAAAGCTAAAATAAAGAATCAATAACTGGAGTTACATTTTTACTGTGTTGCTCTAAGAGGTTGGAAGATGGGAATTCTTATGTTTGATAATCAGACATACATGGACATCCTGGAGTATTTCCTCTAAATCCAGTTGCCTCTTACATCTCGACTTCAGTTTCAGTGCACATATAATCTCTCTCACACACACAAACACACACACACTCGTTCATATGCACAGACAACTCCCTCATCGGCTCTATTACAAACGTGTCTATGAGAGAGAGAGAGAGAGAGAGAGAGAGAGAGAGAGAGAGAGAGAGAGAGATAATGATCTGGACCCAGTCCAGGGAGTCGAGTGTGCGAGTGCGAGTCTATGTTTTTTTTTTTTCTTGCAGTGACTAAACATATCCAGCAGGTGGCAGCAGGAGCAGTGATTGGCATAAACAGTGTCTAGATTATTGCACATAAAGGACTGCATGTGTGGAGAGCCTCGTCCAGTACTCTCACACTGATGAAGAGTGTGTCACTAGAGTACTCGAGTGTGTGTGTTAGTAAAGCTCTTAGCAGGAAGATTTAAGCTAGTAAATGTGAGATTTTGCTTCAGCACCATAGTTCCATTATCTCCTTTCGTTATACAAACATACTTTTTCAGATCCAACTTCTTCACACTGCCTGCACTTCTTTACGTCCACATTTGAAAAGTTTTGGAATTTGTCCTTTTCAGTTACTGACCAGGTGACTAGCATTTGTACAAAGCAGTAGTTTTTCATGTTTTAAATCTTTATAGATTTGCCAAATAGTGCGTCAGGATACTAGCGAAGTATGTAAGTGTACTTGCATTAAAACTCGACATGGTTTGCTCTTACAGAAAAACAATCACCAACAAGCTGCAGTGTTTCATTCCTCCTGTAACACAGCGACATGCCAGCAGTTATTTATTTTTTTTGTTCATTAAAGAAAGACACACTGTAGTTTTTATCCATTTCTAGCTGCATTTAATGTTGCGAGATGTCCATGAAACACGTTATATATTATAACTTCTGTAATCGTTATAGTAGCTGTAAACGTTTGTTCCCTCACCAGCGCCTCTTTTTTTCCCCTCTTGAAGTAAACAAAACCAAAAATTCAGTTTGTCACGTAACTGAGAAACTACAAACCCATCACTTCTGAAGACTTTCTTCTTAAAGGAACAAACTTCACCACAAAGTTCTGCAGCTGACCGAAGCCGATGTTTAATAAACATCTCCTTACGGAAAGCTTCAGCAGAGCAAAGTTTAAACGTTTTCGTTGTTGAATGTCAATACAGTCTTTTCAATACAAAGATGTTAAATAGCTACCAACCTGTTTAATATGAAGTTATGTATCTGTTTCTTCTGGATGTCCCTCGATCCTGTTTAAAAACTAAGCAGGATAGAGCTTTTTCGGTTGCTGCCCCTCGTTTATGGACTCAATTGCCACTCTGGACATCCGCCTCGCACCTTCATTTTAAAAAAAAAAAAAAAAAAAAAAAAAAGAGGCTGAAAACATATCTCTTCTCCCAGGCGTTTTAATCTCATTATTTACTATTGTCTGTCTTTATTTGGTTTTATTCTCTTTTCTATTTGACTTTTCTTTACTCTGTTCAGCACTTTGGTCAGCTTCTCTGTGTTAAACGTGCTTCATGAATAAAACTTACTTCCTTATTTACTATGTGGACGAGCGGTTACTATAGAAACGTAGACATATTCGAGTGACGGCATTAATATAAACCTGTGATTTAATTTACAGCCGGCACTATTGTCAGAGCTGCCGTTAGAGAAAATGAATCATCGCCTGCAGACCGATCAGATTTGAGAACCCGTGATCACTGTGGTGTAATTTAAAATGAACCACGCTACAGTTTGATTAACTGGCAGAGACGTAGACTTATTAATACGGCTTCTTAATGTGTCAGGGAGCTCAGGACTAAACCCCCTGCAGAAACGCTGCGTGACTGATGTCTGTGGATTGTGTGTGTGTGTGCGTGCGTGTGCGTGCGTGTGCGTGCGTGCGTGTGTGTGCGTGTGTGTGCGTGCGTGTGTGTGCGTGTGTGTGTCAGCAGTTAGACAGAGCGCTGACCCAAGCTTCTTCATTTCTGCCCCAGTCATCTGAGTGTGTTACCACAGCGAAGCAGACGGCGTCATCCTGAGCCGAAGTGTCACCGCTCTCGCTCACACTTACACACACAGAAACACACACATGTATGTAGCTGAGAACTCTTACTGGAGAAGGACAGCCTCATTATTCTCTGCTAACGAGAGAGAGAGAGATCTTCCTCTCAGTGGAACACAACAACAGGACACATACGGTGTTAGTTTTCAATATTAGATTAGAAAACTGATCCCTGCTTTAGAAAATATGTGAAAATGTTGTGTTTTTTTAAAACAGTGTCATAAATCGCATGCATTTAGTCTGATTCCTTATCAGGTAACGAACGTTTTAAGAAGCACCCATGTTTCGATGGAGTTAGGAAACTCGCTTTTCGAACATTTTGTTCCTCATAAATGTGTAAATATTATGTAAATTCATACAGGATTTCAACCGTGAAGATCTGGCTATAATTCACTGTATAAACCGCACAACATGGACAAACCAAAATCACATGCTGCAGGAAAGTTCACCGCTATCAAATTTCATCCATATGGATACACTTGAATGTCTGTGAGTGTGTGTGAGTGTGTGTGTGTGTGTGTGTGTGTGTGTGTGTGTGTGTGTGTGTGTACACTTACATACACCCTGATAGTGTTTCTAGTGTAGCATATGCTTAGGAGGAGAAGCCTGCAGGGTGGAGTCCATCCTTCTGTCACCCTGGCAACGTTCTCAACTTCGCCTGCCCCACCATGTGCAGCACATTTGTGTGTGTGTGTGTGTGTGTGTGTGTGTGTGTGTGTGTGTGTGTGTGAGAGAGAGAGAGAGAGAGAGAGAGAGATTGCTTAGACTGCAGTTAGCTGTGGTTGCTCTCTGGTGTCAGAACTTTTTTACTATGACAGTAACACAGTGCTGAATACGGTTGCTATGGTTTCACAGTTAGACACAGCATTTGATTGGATGATTCACTTACAATTGATTGATTGATTTTCAAAATATAGCCATCGATTGCTGTCTTTTTTTCTTTTCTTTTTTTTTTCTTTTTTTTAATAACCGAATCTTTATTCCAGTTGTTCTCATTACGGCTGCAACTTCCCAGAAATGTAGGTTGGACGTTGCATCCTCCTCCCTCTGGACTGCTTTTAATCACACTCTACAGCAGCCTCCGTTTCTGCACTGTAAACCCTTTGGCTGTGTAATCCACTGCTGCAGTAAACACACTACATTTTTACTCTGTTGCTAATCCTAGCATGTTACACAATTGGCAATCCGATGTCCAGAAGAACATGCCATTGCTGAGCAGAACTAAATGAAAGACTCACTTTCGGTAACCGCTCGGTCTTAGTCAGGGTCGGACAAAGTCAGAGCTTATCCTGGAAACACTGGGCTTGAGGCGAGATTGCATCTTGGATGGGAAGCCAATCCATCGCAGGTCACTATACACCCATACACACCTAGAGGCAATTTTAGCCAATCCACCTACTGGCATGTTTTTTTGTTGAATCAGAGAATCTTGAGGAAGTCCATGTGAACACACAGAAACATGCACAGAAACGCCACACAGACAGTAACCCAAGTTCAGGGTTAAATCACTCTCACTCTCTTTAATCTAATAACGACAACATGATAAATACTGACAAGGTAAGAGATTTTATGGAAAAAGTCAATCACATGCTCGTCATGGTGATTTGAGGTTGGGTTTTTTTCGACAACATGCTTGATTGAAGGGGATGACTCTCTCTCTCTTCCTCTCTCTCTTTTCTTTCTCTTTCTTGCTGTTGAATAATTAAACAGTTTAGTTGTGGATGTACTGTGCTGTACTCAAAGCGTGTGTGTGTGTGTGTGTGTGTCTGTGTGTGCATGATCCAAATACTCTGAGGAAAATGCAGGCTATACAGCCTCCTGACATGGCTTAGTGTCAGTGCCTGTATGTGTTCCCAAACGTCTATTCAAGACAACAAACCTGCTTTAAGTGCCAGGGCATGTTTAGAGCCAGCTTATGAAAACTGCTTCATCATGAACAGTGACTTTGACTTTAGTCCCCAGGACAAGTGTGGGTGTGAGAACACGTGTGTGTGTGTGTGTCTGTCCATTGGTGAGAAGTTCTGAGAACCTGCATTTGGTGTACAGCTGAGCTCGATTAGAAAAGGAGCAGAGAACAATGCTGAGTCACACACACACAGTATTATCCTCTGTAGTTTCATCTCAGTCTCTGCTCTCTTTCTCTCTCAGAGCGCGAGTGTTGTATTGCTGTAGATCGATCTGGCCACTCGGAGAAGCAGAAAGCTGCTGAGGGTTGTGCCTCTGTCACACCCTGACAGTGCAATATCTTTCTCCTAGAATGACTTGTGGGAATTTAATGAATTAATTAATGTGTGTGTATGTGTGTGTGTGTGTGTGTGTGTGTGTGTGTGGCTCCATCCAATGTTAAAACGATAAGAGCCTGTGGCAAATTTCTCCCATTGTTCAATAAACCTTCGTAATGTTAAATATACACTTCTAATGAGATAGATAGAATGATTATACATTTTCATCCCTGTCATCCCTAGAGTAGACTTCTGACGTCTTGTGTTTGCTGTTTTAACACTATTTAGACACTGTCTGAATTGACATTTAACAGCCAATCAAGCAGCAGCGTAGCTCTTCCTAACGTATTTAAAGAAATAAATTTTAGCATCTGAAATTTAGCATGGCAGCACTCCATATTTAAACAGTTTTACTCATCATTTAATGGGTTGGTAATAATTTTGGATGATATACAGTATTGTGAGAGAAAAGCGATATCAACAATACCATAATTAACATGTATTTGCATAATTTACATAATGATACGAGAAAGCTGTGTTTATCAGTGTTCTGAGCTAGACACTTGTTTTCATAATGTGTGCTGACTTTAGCATTAAGTGACGGGTAATTACACCCAAGACTGATTGCTGAGCCCCAGCCTTTTCATTTTCCCCCTCTCTCACACCATGTGCGTGTCATCCTGTTCTTTTAATATTGTAATACGACAGTTCCCTAGCTAGCGAAGCACATTATGTGTGTCTGAGGGCATGGTGTTCATTAACATGACTCTCTTGCTCTGTAAAGCAAATGATGCCACAATCATTGCTTATCCACGAATTTCCCCAGTGCATCTTAGGAATAATATATTGTCCCTGACAGTAACGTCTCAGCACCACTCCGCAGTGTGCTGTACCACGTTCACCGATCCGAGACACTTTCAACCTGCCACCAGATTCACACTGTGTCTCACTACTGTTCCTGTCACAGACCAGAGAACACGTTAAATACAATCCCGTAACAGCTGCGGCCCGTTCTCCCATCCTAACCTCGAACCAGCCCGAATAAACTGCACAACACTGTGACGTATAGTGTACTGGAGCGCAAAGAGCATTCACGCTGAATACAAACAATCACACTGTAGTATGTTAGTAATAATAATATGTTTCATTTATATAGCCCCTTTCCAGAGCTCAAGGACGCTTCATAATAGCAATACGACGAAACATAAACAATGAACAATCAAATACAGAAAGTGACAAACATAGTACAGATGGTGCAGTCACTGAGAAAGATGCATAGCAGTAAATTAGGACAGGTAACTTCGAGAAAACAGATCAGTTTTATAATATTAGTACAATATACTAGATTGCAAAACAGGCTAAAAGTATGTGTGTGAAAGAGAGAGAGAGAGAGAGAGAGAAAGTTCAGCCTGTACGCGGACTGTCATTTCTCTCTCAGCATGCCGGTTTAATGCTTTAATGAAGTGCTAGGAGGAGAGCAGAGGTGACCTTCATCGAGGCTATGCATCCTCTTTACACACACACACACACACACATTTTTCTCTCCCCTTTCTTTCCCAAACACTTCTGCAAGCTCTCATAAATATATAAATACATAAAATACAGTCGGGTTCTGTCTCATGCCATGTTACATACTCATACTGATTATTGTAGACTTTCTAAGTAGCTTTAACTATAACTATATATATATATATATATATATATATATATATATATATATATATATATATATATATATATATATATATATATATATATATAAACCTGAAACATTTCCCTTATTGCAGGTTTTTCAAAATTTCTCAGAGCTCCCATCGTTCATGGTCCAGTCCTTTAACCCTGGGTTGGCTGGACAGTTTGGTAGTTTTTAAAAACGTATTTGTTTCCTAGTTTGCTGAAGTAAGGCTCTTTCAGTATGCTGTGCAAGACCAGCGTCACTGTTCAGTGATTTCTGAATCCGGGGGATGAATGGATAACTGTGTCTCTTTCTGTCTTCTTATGTTTTGCAGAATTTCCAGGCTCTTCCCAGGCAGCCAGTACAGATCTCAAAGAAGCAATGTGTCGAAGGTAACGTGTGCTATCAGTG
The DNA here is from genome assembly GCF_001660625.3 of Ictalurus punctatus. Taxonomy (NCBI): domain Eukaryota; kingdom Metazoa; phylum Chordata; class Actinopteri; order Siluriformes; family Ictaluridae; genus Ictalurus; species Ictalurus punctatus. The sequence continues at coordinate 24,841,816 of NC_030422.2, forward strand.
TAAGAGACAGTGTACTATCATCCACAAAGTCAGGGACGTTCTCTACAGTGCTGATGGCAAGAAATGCTGCAACAAGCAACTCGCGGAGACTTAATGTGTAATGCGACTCCGGCATCCAGATAGATCCCATCACTCCTGTCTTTAAATCCATTCACCAGCCACCTGTGTCTTTCAGAACGTATCGAAAGAGTTTTTTTTTTTATTCATTTTGACACGTCTGCGTGGTCCGGTGCTTTCCTGTCTCAGTGAAATAACTCATTAGATACATTAGCACTCAGTTAAGCTTGTCGTGTTTTTGTTTGGTTAACATGTCCTTTCTTTGTATATACATCTTTTTTCCGTTCTTACATTTCCCTTATTATGCTATATTTTATTTTAAGCAAGAAATAAAACACTTAGAGCTGTGCTGATATTGGAAAATAATCAATGAGCAGATGGTGTGATGCGTCTTGAAGTGGAGTTACTGTTACCACCCCGACATGTCACATTACACAGCACAGAAATTTACCAGCTAGTTCAGTCTTTTATTCTTCTTCTTTTTTTTTTAAATGACACACCATACTTTTTATCCATTTATTGTCGATCTTATCTTGTGGAATGTCTGAGAAAACAAGATAGTTCGCATGATCACTTTTGCTATAGCAGCTCGAAACAATCGTTCCCTCGCTTTTTCTTAAAACGAATAAGACAATCAATGCTGCAGGTTACGGAGAACCCGTGAAGACTATTTCTATATAAAAATGTTGACTCAATGTCTCCCCATGGAGAAAAAAATCCCCAAATGGTTTTCTTTGTTAAATAACAACACTTTTTTTTTTACTGCGTTTATTATTACGTGATTGTGTGAGCATCCGCCCTTTGAATGAATAATAATAATAATACTAATAATAATATTAATATAAACCTGTGATAAAATAATGTGATGAAAGCGCTGAAAGACGGAAAAAGATACGTAACACGTTATATATTTTGTTGTAGCTGGTAGTCTAAAACTTTTCTGTGAATGTGTGAAAATGGCGCAATAAATCTGCAGCATGTTGGTTACTCAAGCCTTAATGAAGTAGTAGGTCTTGGCAGGTAAAGATTTAGATTGTAATACAGCACACTGCTCTCAGTCTGAGTGATGTGCTTACACCAGCGGGTGCATGCCTCTGCACTTTCACACGCCCCCAGAGCCTCTGTCAGTTAGCCTCTCTCTCTCTCTCTCTCTCTCTCTCTCTCTCTCTCTCTCTCTCTCTCTCTCTCTCTCTCCACATTCTTTCTATCTCTCACTCTGCTTTGTCTGCCTCTCACAGTCTTATCATTTTTGACTCTCTGTTATACTCTTTTGTTCCTCCTCTCGGTGCCTTTTCCAGGCATTTGGGTTTCCTGTGTTGTACAGCAGCTCTACATCATTGCCTAGGGCGCATTGATTTATTAATTTTTTTTTTTAGCACAGTGTGTTAGACTCAATCCGTACACACACAAGCATACACACCCAAACCCATCAATCTGCTCTTGCAGTGCCTTCACCTCACTCGTTCTCTCTAAATACATTTGTGCTCTTGGCTGTCCTCTACGCTGTTCCAAATAAAAAATCTGTTAAAGGTTAAACGCTTTGTGCATTCATGCAGGAGAAGGCTTTTTGTTTTGTTTTTTTAGAGTTTTGATGCAGGGATTTGTTTTATTTTTTTTTTTTTAGAGAAATTGCTCATACTGTAGAAATTAAAGTGTGTTTCCTGTTTTCCTGTTTGCTGCTACAGAGAAGGAAGCAGAGCTGGTAACTGTTCACCCACGTACCATGTTCATACCACGAGAGGGATGGACTTTCCTTTCCGCAGGTGGGAAGTGACACATCACAACTCATCACAACAATGCAGAAAAAAAAGAAGCCACTGGTTGGAATTACTCTTTTAAAGACGCATACAGCACAGCAATCTTCACTTTATCTTCATGTTTATCGTCGCAGTAGAAAAATCCGAATCCGTCCACATGGCCGTTTTACGTATCTTTGTATGAAACAACTGAAAAGTTCAAGATGGGATAGATTAGTACCACATCGTCTGGTGGAAAAGTTACATGTACTTATTTTATCAGCTATACAGGTGCATCGCAAAAAAAATTTAATATCATCGAAAAGTTTTTCTGTAATTTAATTCAAAAAGTGGAACTTTCATATATTCTAGGTTCATTACACATAAAGTGAAATATTTCAAGACTTTTTTTTTTGTTTGTTTTAATCTCGATGATTACAGCTTACAGCTCATGGAAATCCAGTATCAAAATATTCGAATAAAGAATTTATAATACAGAAATGTCGACCTTCTGAAAAGTATGTGAATGTGTGCATATGCGTCTGACCTGGGCTAAGGAGAAAAAGAACTGGACCGTTGCTCAGTGGTCCAAAGTTCTCTTTTCAGATGAAAGTAAATGTTGCATTTAAGTTGGAAATCAAGGTCCCAGAGTCTGGAGGAAGAGTGGAGAGGCACAGAATCCAAGTTGCTTGAATCCAAGTCCAGTGTGAAGTTTCCACAGTCAGTGATGATTTTGGGTGCCATGTCATCTGCTGCTGTTGCTCCACTGTGTTTTCTCAAGTGGAGAGTCAATGCAGCGTCTGCCAGGAGATTTTAGAGCACTTCATACTTCCATCTGCTGACGAGCTTTATGGAGATGCAGAAAAAATCAACTTTTTTTTTTTAGATGCACCTGTACACACTTCTTTGTATATAAGTACTGACTACCCCTTAGGAACCACCATACTCTAGTAACACTGCTGAGCTGCTTTGATTTGGATGCTACATCATTCAGAGCATACTGACTGGCACAAATGCATCAGGCAGTGACTAGCCCCTTTATGAAACTGTTTTACTCGTGCAATTTGTGATAAACATCCTCTGCCCTTCATCAGTGCAGTTTGGGTAATGGACCGTCTCTCAACCCAGCAGTGACGATAATGTTCAAACTATCAACACAGTTGTACCTGATACACTCGTAAAAGCAGCACACACACACTATCATGTCTGCTGCTGAAAATGATCCATCACCCAAATAATATCTGGCAACCAGTGGAGCACTGGAATTCTCTTCCATGGTCTACAGGCAGTAGTTACTGTATATATATATAGTGAGGCTCATGTGGGATGTCTTCAGATAAGAGGAAGCTATGAAGCTGTTTTAGATGACTCCAGCATGTCACTGGCCCTAACTGTGTCACTTGTCATTTCTTGTTGTGTCTCTTCATGGTACTGAGGGTGTTTGTGTGAGAGGGTAGATGTGGGTGTATTTATAACTGAGAGCGAGGTAGACAGAGGAGTGAAATGTGTATGTGTGTGTGTGTGTGTGGTGAACCTGCTGTTCTAAGGCATCATGGGAAAAGAATGTTCTAAGTGTTCTGACCCAGCTAAGTACAGACGCCCTGACACCCGCCTCAAAACTGTGTCACAGAACGAGGAAAAAGAGGAGGAACAGATACAGAAACAGAGGGATGGAGGCATCACTTAAAATAGGGCTGGTCTCTTTGTTGCCCTTTACCATCATGCATCAAGGACACCCGCACAGTGTGTCCTCTCTAAAGACTCTGTGTTTGTATGCTTTGGGCGTGTTTACTATGTGCGTGTGTGTGTGAGAGAGAGAGATAATATGTGAGGCTTGTAGTGGTCGTGACACATCTGATTATAGGATGCAAACAGGAGAAGAGGACATTTTGTTGTCTTCTCTGTAGTGCCGCAGTCACAAACAATCCTTCAATTTGTCATCTCCTGTTCAATTTTTTTTTTTTTAAACTTCAAATCCCATGTATCTATACAGGCTCTTTATGTTTAGTAGGCTTCTCAAATACTCAGTAGAACATTTAAGTGTTTTTCTTAATTTTTTTTCCCCCTAATGAAATGAACAGGACTTTAGACTCTATTTAGAAATTGGTTTTTTTTTTGGTTTTTTTTTTTGTTTTTGGTTTTTTTTTGCTTGACTGTACTAGAAATGATGTTGAAGACATTTGGTAGAAAGTTGTTGTATGTCTAATCAGCAAAATCTAGGTGAGAGGAAAAATGCAAACAATCTTTGTCCAGATGTGCGTCACGTTTATGGTACATTAACACACAAGTGGTAGTTGTTGGCCTGTGACATAGTGATAGCCAGTCTGTACAGGAGTTTGCAGAGTTTTTTGTGATTGTTGAGGCCAAAAATGCTTGATTTTGCTGCAGCTTCTCTCAAAATTTGCGATGATTGCGTATGAAATAGTTTTGCAGTTATGTTTGTTGATAAATGAGACTCATGTGCGACGCAGGGGAATCCAGGAGGGCTTTGGCTGAATGTGCCTTGTGATGACGTCACTTGAAACGTCTTGGCCCGTCCGGATATTGTGGAGTTTGCTTGATTTTGCGTTCATTTTTGCATTCGCGAAATCCTGGAGGGACTGGATAGCTAACTATCAACTCTAACAGCCATTATTGTGATTATTCTTTGTAAAGAAGTATGTGATTATTCTCTGTACTTACATTGTAAGTAGAGTATTGTATATTGTAAATAGTCAAATGTAAATAATGATCAATTAAGTAATACTATCCATAGTTTTCCCCAATGCTGCTATTGCAGCTTCAAAACTGAACCGTACCACAATACCAGCTCATATCTATATATGAAGACAATCATTTTAAGCCCACTTCTTCAAGCTACTGCTCTCGCGAGGCGAAAAATCTGGACACGTTTACTCTTGCTGGTCTATAAAGATGTTTACCTTAAAGCACTTCACAACAGAGTGGAAACGTTATGTAGACCGAAAATGATTTAATGGTGTCACCCTGGTCAGTGGGAGTTAGCAGGAAAGAGTAGTGACCTACAACCAGTTGCTAAGCCACTGTTACTGGAAGTGGATAGCATTCAGAGACACTTAGCTGTGGTCATCATGGAGGTCCTCTCATTTCAGCAGTATCGTTACCCCACACACACTCTGCTTCCCTATTATTTTTAACGAGCGCTGATAAGCAAGGCATAGCTACAGATCGAATCTGTTGAAGATAGAATATTAAATCAATATGTATCTTGAGAATTATTATTAAACACCCACTGATCACTAACTGTGAGTCAGCTCATATATTTCTCTTTTAATGTTTCAGTAAAACCCCTGATCAAATGATAACACACAGTTTCTGTTGTTGGGTTTTTGTTTTTTTTTAGTGTGTGTTAGTCAGTCATTTCAGGGTCATTAAGATGTTAACAGATAACCTTCATTCATGATGACCTTCAGAGAGCAATATCTGTCATGTATATACGTTGTGTGTTTTTGTTTCGTGTCCTGGAAAATGATTTTGTAAAGCAAGCGGGATGCAGAGGTGCCAACATCTACTAGGCCAGTGGATTTCAAAGTGGGGGCCGCCATGGGGTGCCTGGGGGGCCTCAGCAATTTGGCCAGGCTTGACAAACTGTGTCAAAGCCACCAAGCCCATCCCTCCCACTAGTATGTTTTCTCTTTCTCACTCTCAGAGAACCACACACACACACACACACACACACACACACACACACACACAATCAATTCCTAATGTAATGTAAAGATGTAAGATGTAATTATGAATAAACAAGGGGGATATATTCAGAAGTCTGTATTTTTAACGTGTTTTAAAGACATCTTGCAAAAGTGGGGCCTCGGTCAAATGTTAAAGCAATTTGGGGGGCCTTGCCCTGGAAAAGTTTGGGAACCTCTGTACTAGGCTATATAATTGTAGCATTTACATTAAAAAAAAAAAATGAATAATCTTTTGCTACAGCAATACGGGAGTCACTTGAACACTACACTTTTTTACACTATTCAGACAGACCCATTGAAAGGGAATGGATGCTAGCAGTTTGAACTTTGAACTTCACAAGTCCCTGTTTGGTGAGCCAATAAACAACAAGTGGACAGGCCTGTGGTCTCTTTGTACTGTAAAATAATGAAGGAGCAGCTAATTATTTAATTATTCACCATTTGTACGGATTTCTGAGATAAAAAGGACCTTTTTGTGCTAGAATTATCTAGCAGTCTATGTAAATGTGTTTTTTCCTGCCTCTGAATAGGTGTATGGAACCTCTGTACAAAGATTAATTTATCTGTGTGTCTGAGAGGGAGGCTTAATGACCTCAGAGCTCACGCACCTCGCCCCTGCCTCCGAGAATATCGATTCACGCTCATTCATCTTTAGAGTTCCTTTTGATATGTGGATCAATACAAAGCTACTTGTGACCCAGAGTAAAAGACCATCTTGAAGCAAACCTTTAATATCTTGAGGTCTGATCAAAATGCCTCGGTAAATCCTGTCATTTTCAGCGCTGACATTAAGAGTCATGTAAGAATATACATGAAATTTTGGTCAGACATGACTGATCTCATCACTTGTTATTTTAAGCGATTGTGGCTGTCTGTCCTGAGCCTGGAAACACTTACAGCCGTAAATTCACACTTCCATCTCAAATAGAGGCTTTTAGTTTCGATTTTATTTACTCACACAGAGGAACAGAGAGCAACATTATGTAGCAAAAGTCCCCCCATCCAGGGTGTATTCCCACCTCACCCTGTGTTTCTTGGATAGACTGCAGAGCACTGTGACCCTGGCCAGGATAAAGTGCTTACTGAATATGAATGAGTGAAAAAGAAACAGTGACGTACACGCCCTATTCACACACACACGGAGGCTGGTAGAAACCCGAGTTTGAGTCTCAAGCTTAACTCCAAAGCAAATTTCAAGTCATTAATAGGGGAGTCCATGTAAAATCCCTGAAACGTGTGACTTAAATCTCCTCCGTAAATCTTAAGTCTCTATTGGCATTCTGATAATGAGCAGTTTAGATCAGACATTATAATCACTGATGACTCTGACGTCCTGACCAGAGCAGTCAGACAGGAACTCAATAACCTGTGATCATGTTACAGAAAATCCCCCTCTCTCTTTCTTTCCTTCTCTCTGCCTCTCTGTGCCGCTTGCTGTCTCACTCTCTCTGTCTCTCTTTCTCTCTCTCTCTGTGCCTCTTGCTGTCTCACTCTCTGTCTCTCTTTCTCTCTCACACACTTTTCCTCTTGCTGTCTCACTCTCTGTCTCTCTTTCTCTCTCACACACTTTTCCTCTTGCTGTCTCACTCTCTCTGTCTCTCTTTCTTTCTCTCTCTGTGCCGCTTGCTGTCTCACTCTCTCTGTCTCTCTTTCGCTTTCTCTTTGCCTCTTGCTGTCTCACTCTCTCTGTCTCTCTTTCGCTTTCTCTTTGCCTCTTGCTGTCTCACTCTCTCTGTCTCTCTTTCACTTTCTCTTTGCCTCTTGCTGTCTCACTCTTTCTGTCTCTCTCTCTCTCTCTTTGCCTCTTGTTGTCTCACTCTCTGTCTCTCTCTCTCTCTTTCTCTCTCTCTCTCTCTCTTTGCCTCTTGCTGTCTCACTCTCTCTGTCTCTCTCTCTGTCTCTCTCTCTCTGCCTCTTGCTGTCTCACTCTCTCTATCTCTCTCTCTTTGCCTCTTGCTTTCTCACTCTCTCTATCTCACATTCTTTCTCATTTTCTCTCTCTGCCTCTCTCTGTGTCTGTCTGTCTGTCTCTGCTGTGTCACTCACCACACAGCGCTACACAAACAAAACACAAGGACAGCTAAACCAAACATACATTCGTGGGGGGGAAACTACTTGATCTTTTTTTTTAAATTCCCTTTCTTGACAATACATTGGATATTTGAGAGGCAAACAAGTGTGTGTGTGTGTGTGTGTGTGTGTGTGTGTGTGTGTGTGTGTGAGAGAGAGAGAGAGAGAGAGAGGTTCTGTAGAAGTACACACACACACACTTGGTGTTGCAGTGTGAGCTCATCCCCTAATATTCTCTTTTATCAGACAGAGAGGCTAGTGGGAGGATTACTGTGCATGCTCACAGAGAGGGGGCTATACCAACACACACATACACACACACACACTCACTCACACACACAAAGATTTTACATAGACACTTCCACGCATGTGTACGTTCTGTTTCTTTGTTTCTTGTCTAATTTTCCTTTCTTTACCAGAAAATGGTAAGTGCTGATTTAGAAGGATTTCACCTAGACAGTGTGGTGCACCGTGGTATGGTTACTAATCTTTATACAGAACTCTACCTGCACCATGGTGCAGTGTAATGGTACTTCCCACCTCCCATCATTTCCCACACCATGCCAGTGTTTATAGGTTTCTGTGGTACTTGATGGGAAAGTTATTGCACACTACTTCTGAAAACTTGTTTTGCTGTATGATCTGGTATTCTAGATAGGTCATACCCTAATCCTAGCACCTGGTAAAAAGGGTACCGATACTTAATTATAGCACAGTTACTTTCAAATAATGACTCTCTGTCTCTCTCTCTCTCTCTCTCTCTCTCTCTCTCACTCTCACTCACTCACTCTCTCTCTCTCTCTCCCTCACTCTCTTTCTCTCTCTTTATCTTTCTCTCTCTCTCTCTCTCCCTCACTCTCTTTCTCTCTCTTTATCTTTCTCTCTCTCACTCTCTTTCTCTCTCTTTATCTTTCTCTCTCCACTCTCTCTCTCACTCTCTTTCTCTCTCTTTATCTTTCTCTCTCTTTATCTTTCTCTCTCTCACTCTCTTTCTCTCTCTTTATCTTTCTCTCTCTCTCTCTATCACTCTCTTTCTCTCTCTCTCTCTTTATCTTTCTCTCTCACTCTCTCTCTCTTTCTGTTTCGCTCACTCTCTCTCTCTTTCTGTTTCTCTCTCTCTCTCTTTCTGTTTCTCTCACTCTCTCTTTCTTTCTGTTTTTCTCTCTCTCTCTCACTCTCTTTCTCTCTCTTTCTGTTTCTCTCACTTTCTCTTTCTGTCATTTGCAATGACTCTGAGGGCCCGAAATAGGTCGATGTAGCTTTTAAAAACTTGTAAATAAAAGGCCTTTGATATTCAATTCTTTCTTTCTCTCTCACTCTCTCTCTCACTCACTCTCTTTCTCTCTCTCTCTTTCTCTTTTTCTCTCTTGCCTTCTCTCACACTCTCTCTTTCTTTCCCTCTCTCACACTCTTTCTTTCTTTCTTTCTCTCTCTTTCTCTCTCTCACTCACTCTTGCTCTCACTTTCTCTTTCCCTCTCACTCTCTCTCTCTCTTTCTCTCTCACTCTCGCTTTTTCTATCTCTCTCGCTCTCTCTTTCTCTTTATTTATTTATTTATTTATTTAGTGTCATTTGAATTGACTCTGTGGGACTGAAATAGGTCATTGTAGTTTTAAAAGCATGTAAATAAAAGGCTTTTGAAATTCTCTCTTTCTCTTTCTCTCTCACTCTCTCTAGATTTCTGTCAGGTGGAATTGCGTCTGTTGGCTCATCTGTCATCTGACCGCGAGCTCTTGAGAATCTTCCAGAACCCTGAAGCAGACATTTTTAACATGCTCGCCTCTCAGTGGTGGGTACACACTCACAAGCACACGCCCACTCGCACACTCCGCTTAATACCTGAAAAAGCATATATGCCAGACACACATACACACACAGATCCAGCCACTCACACGCACATGAAGGGAGAACTTTAAGAAACACAATCATGTACCCAGTCCCTCTCCGGGCTTATTCTGGGCATGCGCTGACATGTGGGCGGAGCAACCGTTTGCGTCCAGATTTAAGCATCCCTTCACACAGTGCCGTTGCCATGACGACCCACTGGGGGCCTCATAATTGTTTTGTTTTGGCTTGCTTGCCTGTCGTAGACGCACTAAACACTAACTCATCTGCTTTTATGTATTTAAATTGTCAATTAAATTTTGAAACTGTTCATCATAAGATTGAGAGAGGCCAGGAATGAGCTGCTACTATAGAAGTGATCATGTATTCAAATGAGTGCATTAGATATTATAAACCTGTGATAAAAAGAAAAGTACGTCAAAAGTAAATGTCAAAATTGATCGACTTTCTGATCATACTCTGGTATAAGTTTGGTATAAAAAAAAAAAAAAACATGTATACATCTAAATCATAATGAACTGATTGAGCCCCATTTAAGTAAAATTACTGAATGGTCAAACGTGGTGGGGAATTGTTTTAATAATCCATCGAATGGCAATTAATCTCATTATGTAAAGCGCTGAATCTGATAAATGTGATGACTGTTGCGGTTAAAATATGTGTACATTCTGCACAGGTGCTTTTGATCCCAGACACACAATGATGCTGTGCACAAATGCTTCTTCTAGCTGTCAGTTTAATGAGGACATCTGGAGGATATATTGCTGAGACAGACATCATTTCAGACTTAGCAAAATCACAACCAGTAAAATCAGCATGCGTAATGAACTCATTGAGACTGAAGAAAATCTTTGTATAAAAACGTAGCGCAATGTGCATAACAAGAGTGTGTGTGTGTGTGTTGTTCACAGTGTGACCCTTTGAGTTTGACATAATTTAGTCTGAAAGTTGACCAGACATTAGCCACTTGCTGCTGCTTTTGCCATGTCATATTCAGCCTCCCTGTCACTCCGTGGATGTGCCCTCACCACTGACACTGCTGTCTAGGACCTTCTTATATAACTCTCTATCTCTCCCCATAGGAAGGGTGTAAGTGAGGACAGTGTAAGCGCAGAGGACAGAGAGCATGCCAAACGCATTGTCTATTCGGTGGTCTATGGAGCTGGTGAGATCTCACACACACCCATATTCTCACAGTCACCGGATTCAGAGTCAGAAAAAACTCAGAGCTACACTATATGGCCGAAAGGCTGCGGACACGTGACCATAACACTCGTATGTGCTTGTTGAACATCCCCTTCCAGATTTATTTATTCCAGATCCACCCCCCTTTTTGCTGATATCAAGGCCTCCAGTCTTCAGTGAAGGCTTTCCACTAGATTTTGGAGTGTGGCTAGGTCAGGCAGGTCTTATTGAGGTCTCGAAACATTATTGAAATGCAACCGAAATATATGGACACCTGCAGTGTTTGAATTACACTGAAACACCCAGGAATCCCAAGAGAAATGAAAAACTGATGTGAAACTGCGCCTTTTATTAAGCCTATGTTACTTTTTTTTATATATAGTGAATCACAGTCATTTTTAAAAAGAAGTAATGGGGTACTAAAATAACTCCGAAACTGTTTAACAGTCTCCAGTGTCATACTAAGATAAACAGGCTGAGACAGGCTGTCGCACTGGTGGCTCATTATCAGATCCGGCTGGAGCCCCTGGTACTTGAACGACGATAAGAATGAGATTGAGCTAGCTGGCACATAGTAGTTTTATACAGACACTGGCATGGTGGAAATGGAAACCCAACTAAACCATAAGGAATGTTAACTTTTTCTTCAGATGTGCTGATAAATCACTATGTAAAACTAAAATAACACTCTAATTACACTCAGCACCGACCCTTTTTCATAGGTTTCAGCATACTGAACCATGTCAACAAATTGTGTACACAGAGCTGTTAGAAAATGTTAACTTACTGAAGCGGTGGATACGACGAGATCGGGCCGTTCCTGTGCAATATATTACTACCTCAACTATCTGTTGCATTATTTGGGAGCCTAAATCTCTTCTTTAAAGAAAAACAAAGGTAGGAATAATAAGCAGTGTGAGCTACTGAAGCATCACGGCAGAGAATCAGTTAAAGAGGTCAAAGCTTTTAGATTATTGATTATTGGATTAGCTGTATCAGCGTCATTCAGAATGCAGAGCCTTTATGGTGGAAACATTTTTAGAATATATTACTGCAGACATTCTCGATTGATAGTGACTTACAATTAAGTTTCACATTGACCATAAAGTCTTGCTCTTGACATTTAAAGCTTTAATGGGCTGACTCTGGCGTGTCTTGCCGAAGCTGTGAAGCTTTATAGCCAATTCAGAGCATTCATCTTAGATGAGGCTAATCCCTAGGATCACTTCCAGCTCAGTCAGTGGAAGATCCTTTTTCTCATATAGGGCTGTGGAATGTGAGCTCTATCGGGTTTTAATTCAGATGCATAAAGTACTTGGTTTGACCTTTATAAGTTTAGTTTGCTGGGTCTGTATTGTTTTGATTGTATATCCAGTCCCCTCTGAGATTATTGGAACAGCAAGACATTTGGGTTTGAGACCAAAAGATGAATATGAGACAGTAGATCAGAATTAAATTTTTCTCATATTTACATCAAGATGTGTTAACAACTTAGAACCATTTGTTTAAACCCACACAAGTTATCAAAAATATTGGAACATGTGATAGGTGTTACTTGCTGCCCATGTGTGCCCTGATAGATTTATTGTTTAAAGAATGAATAGCTCTGAAAGTCTGCTCTTGGTTTGAGCTCTAGGTTTCGCCTGTGAATACTGCATATGTTGTAAATAAAATTTAAAAAAAAACAACAACATGAAGACCATAGAGCTGTCTATGGGGAAAAAAGCAAGCCATTTTAAAGCTGAGAAAAGAGTGGGAAAATCTATCCGAACCAATGTACAAGCATTGGGCATAGCCAATACAACAATTTGTATGTGCTGGAAAAGAAAGAAACCACTGGTGTACTAACAACCAGATATGGACCAGGTCAGCCAAGGAAAACAACAACAGCAGTTGATGACAGAAACATTGTGAGAGCTGTGAAGGGAAACCCAAAGACAACAGTCAGTGACATGACCAACAGCTTCCAAAAGGGCAGGGATGAAAGTATCACAATCCACCATTTGCAGAAGACTTCAAGTGCAGAAATACTGAGGCCAAACCACAAGATGCAAACCACTCATCAGCAATAAGAATCAGAAAGCCAGATTGGAATTTGTAAAGAAATACAGAGATGAGCCATACAAGTTCTGGAAAAAAGATTAACCTTTACCAAAGTGATGGAAGGGCCAAAGTGTGGAGAAAGAATGGTCTTAATCATGATCCAAAGCATACAAGCTCATCAGTCAAGCATGGTGGAGGTAGTGTCATAGCTTGAGCTTGAATGGCTGCTTCTGTAACAAGCTCACTAATCTTTATTGATGATGTAACTCGTGATGGTAACAGCAGAATGAATTCAGACGTTTACAGAGAAATGCATCCAGTCTAATTGGGAGGAGCTTCATCATGCAGCAAAACAATGACCCAAAAAGTACTGCCAACTCACAAAAGAACAAAAATGCAACACAATACATTTAGAGAATAAATGTAGACCATCTGGGGGGCCCTGAGGACTGTTTTGAGAGACTATGGTACGTTTAATTGCACTAAGAGTAAGACTTTTGCTATTCTAAATTGAGAACACTACAGAACGTGGATCCTACAACTTTTATCCAGAAGGCAAAAAGTGTGTGTGAGTGAGAGAGAGCTTTGTTTATCGCGGTTATCTAGGTTGACTCTGTTATTGATTTTGAGCTTATATCAGTGAACATGTGACACGAAGAAGAAGAAGAAGAAGCAGCCTTTATTTGTCACATATACATTACAGCACAGTGAAATTATTTTCTTTGCATATCCCAGCTTGGGATCAGAAGTTGGGGTCAGAGCACAGGTCAGCCATGATGCGGCACCCCTGGAGCAGAGAGGGTTAAGGGCCTTGCTCAAGGGCCCAACAGTGGCACTTTGTCCTCCATTCTGACCTCCAAATGCATTCTTCACTGTTGCGCTTCCTATTCGAACCAAGCACAACATGAAAGAATGAGACGTGTGTAAAAGTCACTGCAACATGTATGATAAGATCCTGGAGGAAATAGAAGGTGTCATGAAGAGAAAAAAAAAAAACCCCAAGAGTACATAGCCTTTCAGAGACTTAGACCATATCCATGGTAACAGACTACTAAAAGGAAGCCATACAAGACACATGCTCATTTATATGATGGGGAGGAATGAGCTCATGCGCACACACACACTCACACACTCACACACACACTCACACACACTCACACACACTCACACACACTCACACAGGTCGGAAGATAAAGAACCGTTCAGTGTTCATGAGAGATGAAAGGTGATTTGGAGGAGAGGTATGAATAATCAGGTGAAAGGGTGTCTCAGAGGAGAGTGTGGCAAGCGTATTCCATTTGAACTCTTACAGGTCCCTAGGTATCAATGCATCAGTGAAAAAAGGGATTATCTTCAGTAATCACGTCTTTCTAAACATATGACACATGGACTAGCCAAAAATCTTTATCATAGATTTTGAAATCCGATAACATCTGTGATCCGGTGTAATATATTGTACAGCAGTATACGGTTTACATGAAGACTTGAATATGATGATCATGAAAACAGCCTATTACACTGAATGATCAGATTATTAGTATACATTAGTAAATGCATTAATCTTCAATGCACACAAATCTGAGCTGCTTAAAGGGATTTTTTTTTTCCTCATGTGCTTCTCATCTCAGAGGCTGTCTCCCTTTCATCCCGTCTCATTTCTCCACACTACTGCTGAGCACAGAAGGGGAAATGAGCTTTAGATCACTTGGGGTTAAAATCCCAATCCTGTGTCTGTAGACCTGCAGGCTGTGAAACAGTGGAGCCCCTCTGATATGCCACAATGTGGTGACAGAGCACAGCTGCTTTACGCCCTGAACTGTGAGGTGGGAATAGAAGTAATAGCGCTGTAATTTGCCACAAAGATACTCCAGCGTACTAGCTGGAGTAGTGGTTGTAGCCATAGCAACACAAAGAGACCAAAATTCTCACTCTCACACCATTCTCACAATCCAATATCAATATTTACAGTTTTCCCACATCTTGGTAAACTTGTACGGGTACAGACTAGTGTACTTGTGATGAAGAGAGAGTGAATGAAGTCTTATTCAAATTTATATGCAATGTAATCTGAGGAGGAAATGTGCGTAAACAAGGAAATGCACATGTATCTATTGTTAGGGCTGACTGATGTAAACGGTGTACAGGGGCTCATGGTAGAAAACGTGACATGAACAAACACCATCTTCTTGCAACATGTAGCTTTACAAATGGAGGAGTATGTTTAATTTATAAAGCTAATATTTGTCATGTAAGGAATAAAACTGTGTGCTGTTATAGGAAAATAGTCAATGAACGTCAGTGTGATTCAGCCCAATGCTAAGCAGAGTGGACACAGTACTTTTTATCCATTTATAGATACATCTAATTTTGTGGAACATCTGTGAAACAAGTGTTATTACGAAACCACTGAGAACATGCTGACAGTGGAGACTCCTTAATGTTAAATCTGCTTGTGTGGAGAGGTTGTTACTATAGAAATGATAAAAGTATTACAATGAATGATATAATATTATCATTTGAATGACAGTCAGCACTAATGCGCAAGCTGCTGTTATAAAAAAAAAATTCATCGGACCCTTTCTGACCAATCAGATTCGAGAATTCAATAGTGCTGTGATGTAATGATGTTTAACACATTGCTTTAAAAAAAAAAAAACTTTCTCACACACACAGGTAAGTTGGATGTGTTACTCATCAGTTGCTTATATGAGCATATGTGTGACGTTCATTTCCAACTCATAAAAGAACTGTGGAGTTTTATATACAGATGGTACCTGTAAGTTATTAACTATGCACGACGTGAGTCATTCTGTAATGACCTTTTGTGAGGAAAAAGCTGTCTTGTACATTAGTCATGGTTCTTGAAAATAATAACAGTAATGAAAATAAAGAAAGAATAGCACCTGTGTTTGCTTTATTCTCTCCTTCTCATCCAAAACACTTTACTTTAACTGCGTTTCATTTAGTATCTGTTGTTTCTGTCTCGATCTTTCTGTGTGTTTCCTCTGTAGGAAAGGAGCGTCTGTCTGGTATACTGGGTGTGAGTGCTGAAGAGGCCAGTCGTTTTCAGGACAGTTTCCTTCAGAAGTACAAAGAGGTGCAGGCCTTTATCCAGTGCACCGTACAGCACTGCCACAAGTACGGTGCGTGTCTGTGTGACATTGTGTTACTATATAATTGCATACGAGTACCAGGGCAGGGTAGACGGTATGCCCTGTGACTGGTAGGTTTGCTGAAGAGTGCAGCTGGAGGATGTAGAGTGGAGAGAAAAATGTGCATGGGAGGATTAAGGCAAACCGCAGATATTCAATACCTTCTGAACGTGGCCACTCGATATGTTCACTAAAATGCCAGCACAGCTAAGCGTATAGCAATGCAGAAGAGACTGTGCATAAATCAATATCCTCAACGCTCACAGCAGATGCGTACACAGCTTAAAGTTATACACAGAACCGTAAGGAACGCAGACTGTCAATCACTGGTATAGGTTACACACCTAGATATAAAAATATGTACTCGTTTACACTAAAAGAAGTGCTGAGGGTGTGCTTGCATTGATACTCAAGTGTTCTGGGAAGAGCTGAGTCTTCAGGGGTTTCTTGAAGGTAGGGAGGGAAGTTCACCAAGTCAAAGGATTTTGGTTTTAACTGATGTGCTGTTCAATTACAGACTTCATGGATCAGTAGAGAGCTGTACAGGAATACGGGACAGCATTAATACAATATGCGAGTACTAGAAATAACGATGATGAATAGACTGGTTATAAAAAGTCTACACACCCCTGATAAAATGTGAGGTTTTTATGGAAAAAGGGAAACCAAGATAAATCATGTCAGAACTTTTTGCACCCTCGGTGTGAAATTACAGCATATAAAGATTAAGTGGAAAATCAGAAACATTTTAGGGAAAAAAATTAACAATAACCTGGTTGCATTCCCTTTTATAATCAGGGACATGGTGATAATTTCATGTTCAAAAGTAATTATCATACAGCTGCCATCAGTGAAATTATTCTGATGAACCCCAACTAAAGACCAGCTGTTTCTAGAAGATTTTCTTCACATCTTGTTTTCATCTGTCTGCTGAAGCCAAGTTTGTTTGATGAAACATGTCTCCCCCTGATTGGAGTAGCCCGGCCCCTCTGAACGGTTTGATGAGGATGAAAATTGTCATAGATGCATGAATCATGTACTGTGGCCTTCACGGTCACCAGATCGCAGCACAATTGACCAGTAGTTTTCAGAGCAATGGTTTCAGACGGCGCTCTCCAATATCATCAAAACACTGACTGACGAATATCTTTTGGAAGAACGGTGCTTCATCCCTCCAATACAATTCCAAAGACATGAAGAATCGATGCCAGTCGATGAGCACTGATCTATCTATCTGTCAGAAACAACTGTTTGAGTCCTGTGAAAGCCTCGGAGTCACTGAATAGGCATCTTGCATTTCATTAGAACGTGCTAATGACGTTGCTATCTTTGAAATGCAGAGGGTTACATGGTTTCCTGGTGTTATGATCCAGGTGCATAGGGTTAAAGGTCAGGGGATGGTCACCAGATCTTGGATGGCAGTCAGTCCTGCCAGCCTGCTGAAACCTAATCTAAAGTCAGGACACTGCGGAGTGGCTTTATTCCAGAGCATCTGGCAACTTGGCACATGGAATGTCCTGTCTGCCTGCATGCCAGTGACCTTCTCCCTCACTTATGATGATATCTGAGGCATTATAAAATACACGGAAAAATCATTGAGCATCATTTATTAAGTGCAATGACTTAAGACTTAAATCGGGGGCATGGGGCTCGTTCCATTCCATACTCGACAACGCCAAAACAGTATCCTTCCATGTCATTTAGAAATACCCCCATCAGACACAATCGCTTCACTTTTATTCTGAAGTGATGGTAGTGCAGAATTGAAACTGATGATGTGTAAGTCCGGCTTCCCTCTGTGTGTCAGTACGACTCACAAGCTCATCATACATTGCTTGATATGGCACGTTGAGAGAAAACAAAGCAGGACGACAGCTAAAGCCTGTCTGTTTACAAACTGCATTGTTTGAGAGTTTAAAACATCAAACTTTGGAATGTGAAATGATTCACACACCACACAGTATTTAAAAAGAATACACACGTGTACCATCAAAACAGGTCATCTGTGACAGCTTTCACACATACAGTACATCAATAGAGCAAAGCTCTCACCAAAACAAACAGACACATTCCTGTGTGTATGTCATTATTGCTCATCTGTCTATTGTTGTCATCTTACACACACACACACATACATGTAAGCTAGGTGCATTCCTTACACAGTGTCAGTGTCCCATTGTGACCTGTAGCTCCCAGGCGTCACTGTGCTTCTGGGAAAGAGATTTGTCCAAGTGACTCATTTTAGAGGAGGCTTTAACACTAAAGCCAGGCCTTTGTCCTGTTGGAATGCACCGTGAGGGGGGATACACAGCACTGATGTGTTTGCATGGATCTGACTGTGTTTGCAAAAGACAAACCCGTGAGACAAAAGTTATGTACGACTGCGTCAGTGTAAATGCGTGTGTGTATGTGTGTGTGTTATGTGTGCACACAGGTTACGTAAAGTCCATAATGGGTCGGCGCCGTTCCCTCCCTCATGTCCATTCAACGGACTGGAGCATCCGGAACCAGGCAGAAAGACAAGCCGTCAACTTTGTAGTGCAAGGTAGTGTGGCATTGTGCATGTGGCTCTCATAAACCACAGTGATGCATTTTTTTAAAAATGTGAAGAGCTATGAAGTGTTGGTCCTGTCTGAATTGATCCTCATGTCATAATAAATGAACCCTCCAGCATTTCTCAGCTTAATCTTGAGGAAACTCAGTTAATAGACATTTAACATGACTATGTAACAAAGATTTACAACTGTTACACTCCGCAGTCAACAGTAAAGCTGTTAGGACGAGACAGGCGTGAGAGAAAGTCTATCGAAAATCGTTTCATCCAGGTTTTCGACACTAGTAAAAACGTTTTGCCATGTCTATATGCAGTCAGGTTGAAATTGGGGCACTTCTCTGACTACATTAGTAACATAGCCACATTTTCTTCCCTATAAAAGAAAGTAATCTATCCCTTTAAAGTTGGAAACTTACAATTGTATAGAGTGTCTTTGGATTCTGTAGCATTACGGTTCCCCTTCATTGGAACTAAAGGGCGCAAACATGTTCCAGCATAATAATAATGCTCGTGTGCACAAAGGTCCATGAAGACATGGTTTGTCTACTCATCCGCACCTTTACATCATCT
Source organism: Ictalurus punctatus (assembly GCF_001660625.3). NCBI lineage: Eukaryota > Metazoa > Chordata > Actinopteri > Siluriformes > Ictaluridae > Ictalurus > Ictalurus punctatus. The sequence goes on from NC_030422.2 coordinate 24,860,738, forward strand.
CTGAGAAAGGCAGTGTATGCATGTATTAGCTTATAGGGAATTTGTCTATTATACTGATCAACTGGAATCAAATCTGCATTTTCTTTTTAAAACTGATTTTTTTTTTTTTTTGCTAGAATAAATACCACGTATGGCATCTGTAACATAATGAAAATAATGATTTTTGATCCATTTTTTTTAGATAATTAACGTAATTTCATCAAAAGGTAAATATTTACAAGAATCGTGTGTGTGTGTGTGTGATAATCAGGTTCTGCTGCAGACCTCTGTAAAATGGCCATGATACACATCTGCTCACTCGTGGCGTCTTCCACCACTCTCACTGCCAGGTACGTCCATCCATGCATCCACTCCAACAGTCCTTCTTTATATCTTCCCTTTTGCTCACCCTTCCATTTAACTGACCTTACAGTCCCATCTCTAACATCAGTCTCTCGTTTATCATTCTATATATGCTTTACCAGAGGGTTTACTCCTCAGTCCAGCCTGTGTGTGTTACGTGGCCTTTTACATTTCATTCTGTATCTTTATGTCCAGCTCTCCGTTACATCTTTTCCCCATTAGGATGTCTTTCTTTTCTCTACCTCTGACACATCCCTCTCTTTGACACTTCATTGGATCTGTTTATTTTATTAAAAAATTTTTCACCACCCTCAGACTCCATGTCAAGATAGAGTAAAAATCTTAGCAGTGACTCACAGAGAGGTTCTCTTAGAAATGCACTCTGCCCACTGATCTAATAATACCTATGGTTGCAATGGTGATGCAGACAGTGGTTCCAAACCACTTACTGGATATCTGACTTAGACTGAAAGTATGTTTTAATTAGATGTTGTTGTTGTTGTTTTTGTTTTTTTATCTGTAATCGTGGTACATTCAGTCATTTTGAAGGTGCACTAAGTAGCATGTGATTTAAAAAAAAAAAAAAAAAAAAGATACAAGTCCCCTTTAAGATATAAGAATTTTTGGAATAGATATTTTTCTGTTTAAAACCTTTCTGCAGCACAAGGCATTTGAATTGAAAGGTACAATTAATATCTGCTGTGTGATTACATGTGCTCAGGCTGGTGGCTCAGATCCATGATGAACTACTCTTTGAGGTGGAGGACTCACAGATGGAAGACTTTGCAGGTTAACACAAAACACACTCCTTACTGATCATTCAGATCATTTGGGTCTAGCGAGACTTACTGGAGCCATTTATGTTCATAAGAATGTGTCTGTACTTTGAAACAGTGTTGGTGAAGAAAACAATGGAGTCCCTTCAGCATATCAGTTGTCTTGGAGTCAGTCTTACGGTGAGTAAGCAAAATAGTAACGTCTATAGGGATGCCATTACAATCGAACGTGCATGAAAACTGCAAACTTAATGCAAAATAACCACAATTTAAATGTTGCAACTACAAAAATAAATAATAAAATACAGTATTTTGTATATAAATCTATTTTGAAGCAGGGCATGAGATTAGTATGTCACGTCAGCTGATAAGAGTAATGTTAACCTTCTTATAGGTGATGGCTAATGCTAGGCATTCTTCAGAAATCACACTGATGGTCTGCAATAAATCATGAAGAATGAATCAGTTATAGCATTAACCCGCTGTTATATTTTCTTCTGTGTGTTTGTGAGACCTTGCCATAAACACATAAATCATTAGTATTACCAGTTATGTAAAATCTTCACATCCAGTAACAAGACACATGGAAGTGATGCGTCGATTTCTCTCCATTTCCTCCCTGATGGAGTCGTTTAAAAAACACTTTTGCACTGTCCCTGAACTGTTTACACACAGAAGGTGCCTTTGTATATTTCTTTAAGGCTGTAAAGAAAGTACACAGAGCTAGCTCTGGTCAAAGGGCCTGCTTTAAAATCAAACAGAGCTGCATGCCTAGTCAGTATAAACGATGTCCCCATGCAGAGGATTTTCTGTATTTTGAAACCTACACAAAAACCTATTTTTAATGTTTCTATGATTAGCACATACAAATGACAAATGATACAACCCCAATTCCAACAAAAAAAAAAGTTGGGACGCTGTGTAAAATGTAAATAAAAACAGAATGCATTGATTTGCAAATCTCATAAACCCGTATGTTATTCACAATAGAACATATAAAACATATCAAATGTTTAAACTGAGGAGATGTACCATTTTAAGGAAAAAATAAGGTCATTTTGAATTGATGGCCGCAACACGTCTCAAAAAAGTTGGGAAGGGGCAACAAAAGGCTGGAAAAGTAAGCGTTACCAAAAAGGGGGGGGGGGGGTACATTTTCAACTAATTAGGTTAATTGGGAACAGGTCAGTAACATGATTGAGTATAAAAAGAGTATCTTAACGAGGCAGAGTCTCTCAGAAGTAAAGATGGGGTGGAATCTGGATCGAAGCAGATGTTGCTCTAAAGCCTGTATGTATGTTTCAATATTGATGCCTTTCCAGATGTGCAAGCTACCCATTCCATAGGCACTAATGCACTCCATACCATCAGATATGCAGACTTTGAACTGAGCAGTGATTTTTTTTAAAAAGCCAGATGGTCCCTCTCCTCTTTAGTCCTCTTTAGTTTATAGGACGCAGTGTCCATGGTTTCCAAAAAGAATTTCAAATTTCGATTTGTCTGACCACAGAACAGTTTCCACTTTGCCGCAGTCCATTTTAAATGAGCTTTGGCCCAGAGAAGATGGCGGCATTTCTGGATGATGTTCACATATGGCTTCTTCTTTGCATGATAGAGCTTTAAACAGCATTTGTGGATATTAAAAATCAACTAGACATAACTGGAAACATGTCGATCTGGATCACCCTAGGTACATCGTAGCACACAACACATGTTACGTCTTAGAGTTAATACTACCACTAAGACAAATCCAGTGACTGCATCACCACACAGGTGCACGTGTGGTGTGAATGGATGCTGAAGTCCTTCTGTATAAAGATTTCTGTATTTGATCAAAAGCTGGTTAAATTGTTCCTATTTAATTGGCAATAGTGGGCAAACTGTAACCTCCACATGCTCTGAACCCTTTGACTTGCAGTGTCCAGCACTTTTTCCTATTTTTAAATTCTACGACTAAATGTCTCGGAATGTGTTGGCTGATCGAGCTCATTAACACGCTAATGTACACAAATAATTGCTCGCAGCAACCATTTCATTAATCAGTCAATGATCTGACAATTTATTGCCTCATTAACTACAGAGGTGTCTGTGTGTGTGTGTGCGTGTCTGTGCGTGTCTGTGTGTGTGTGTGTGTGTGTGTGTGTGTATGCTGATAGATCAATGCAGGCTGCAGTAAACAGTGATCAGGAAGCACTGCTCTGTTGATGTGATCTGGATGTCTGCATGGCTGTGTTTGCAGGTTCCTCTGAAGGTCTCTGTGTCTACAGGACGATCGTGGGGTTCCATGTGTGAAGTCAATCTCCCCCATGCTGCTAGCACACACACCTCTGTTTGAGCCCGCTTTGAGGTTTCTCAATGCCAGTGTGTGTTCATCTGCCCAGCTCTCTGCCTCTTATTCTTTTCCTGGATCGTTCACTGCCTCATTGTATTTCTCATTTTCAGGGGCTCGTTTCTGTCCGTCTTTTTTGGTCTCTCTGTTATTTTTTTTTTCTTCATTTTCCTGCTCGTTTCATTTCTTCTCTCCTTCTTTCTCTGAGCTGAAACCCATCGCCATGGTAACCGGGCTGCTGCAGCTCCTGGTTGTTATTCCTCACTTGCTGTATCCGGGGGCAACCGTAGGAGCCTAGACTGGATTGCTCCAGTTTGTGTCTTTCTTCTCCTTCAGGCATTTGTCTCCTTTCACCACTTCTAGGCCATTTTGGTTCTGCAGACTCGTTTCTATCCATCTCTTGCTCAGTCCCCTCCTTGTCCAGGCCACATTCTTACCATCATTTTTTATTTTTTTATGTAGAGATAACATGTTCGTCAAGCTTTTGTTTTTCTTAACGATTTTTAGCAGTTATTAAATCTACTATTGTTCACATTTTAGCAATAAATATTCAAATATTTTAACCGAAAGTAACTTCAATGAAAATGTTACAGTGCAAGTTTTATGTTAAATCCCTGTTATGTTCACCTTCTCTTACTGCCGCTTCTTGATAATTACAGTAGTTATGTTAGCAGTGGGTTGGCAGGGACCTGGTACATTAGCTACTATTACATTAAATTTCTTCATCTCAGCTGCTTTCTCAATGTCTGATTATGACACGAACCCAATGCTGCTTCTTCTTCTTCTGTATACACTGTCCTGTCTTCATATACACACATATACACACCGAATTCAATGCCAAACACTCTGTCCCAGTTTCCCAATCTGGCAAAGGTGTGCTGTGTCTCTAAATTCCCCTTGGTTAAAACCCTTTACAAAAACACACACACACACACACACACACACACACATACACGGACACGCATTTTAATAATAGGTGTCCTTCAGTAACCATCTCCACTGAACCCTGTCCCTTTTGGGGTTTAGAACCACTCATAATGATTACTCTGGAGGCTTTTATAAAAAGGTCCATTACAATATATAATAATGTGCCTATGAAGTCACATTAACATGATTATAAATACATTAAGAACTTCCACATGATTATACCTAATGATTCATTTCAATCCAGGTATTTTTAAAGCTATATATATATATATATATATATATATATATATATATATATATATATATATATATATATATATATATATATATATATAATCATTATTATTGTTAGTGAATGGGGGAAAAAACTACAGAAGCCAATAGAAGCTTAATTGTTTTAATTAATACAATATGTACAGCCATTTCTTTTTTTAATGCAGGATCTTTTTTTTTTTTGTTTTTTTTTTTTTTTTACATCTTTACAATGCTCCTATTTGTTAAGCAAAAGAAAAAGAAAAAAAAATAGTTACAGCAGTTGGGAAAAAAAAAAAAAAAAAAAAAAGAACACATGGAACTGAGGCGTCTTTATAATGACAGACCCTGAAGGATCCAGGTGATCACTGCAGCCACACAGAGGTTTTTTTTTTAGCAAGGCCTTTGCTTGTCATACCCTAAAGCCATCTATTGTACTCCCCCCCGCCCCTCTTTTACCCCTTACTTGGCTTGCTTATTGGCATATTTAACACACTCGCCAAGCACACAAACCCGACCCCATGTTCCAGCTGACCCTCTCCCTTGAGTGGTTGCATATAATTTTATCTGCTGTGCTTTAAGTGGGCTTGTTTCCATAGTGACAGTCAGCCAGGACCCGGACCAAAAAAGACAGAAATCCACAGGTTACCAGCACTGATGTATAAAAAGGATTATCTAGCATTCCCTGCCAACCAGTACAGGTACATGATACTGTTTAAAGCACCACTCAAGCCATTGAAAATGGATTTAGTTCAGACTGGAATTGATCAAATACTAGAATTTATCTCCAATTTGCTACAGCAGTAACAGTTTACTGCAAACATCAAAAGGCCAGAATGAGTTGGGTACTGAAGAGATGTCCGTCACTCTGAAAGCTGTTCTCACTTTAGTGTGTGCTGTTGGTTGTGGAATACAATTGTGTCTCAGTTTGCAGGTCAGTGTTTTTTGTAAACATTTAAAGATATCATTTCTGTTATAAAAGGATCACAAAATATCCGTATTTACAGTAAATTACACTTTACAGCTTTACACTTAACAAAATGCTTTTAAAAAGAAACAAAAAAAAAATTCCTTGTTCTTAAGAAAAATCATTCACTTCTCCGACGTTAAACTGTCATTTGGTTAACATGTTGCTACTGTTCAACATTCAAGATCTTGAAAAGTTCACTTCTCTGTAGTTTTCAGTGCTCAAAGAGACTTTGTTGAGATTTTGATGCTGACCAAACAGAGATTCGAGGCTGGAACAGCTTTCAGAGGGTGTGTAGCATCACTCTGTACAGTGGGCTCGAGTGGTCACATCTTTCCTTGGGCTGCCAGACTGTACTACACATTATATGCACTAGTTCATCATCATTCATCTTCACAGTTAGAAGAGAGAGAGAAAAAAAAAACATTAATCACAATAGAAAGACAGGGGGAAAAAAATCAGTTTAGAGTCATGCCCCATAATCTCTCAACCTGCCAGTGGTAATGTTCACCATCGATACAGCATTAGGGCTAGAAAATGAATGCAGCATTTTTACTTTTGAATTCCTCGCTTTTTCTTTTTTTCTTCTTCTTCTTTCTCACGTGTGCATTTTTATTGCTCGGTTAGATGGCACGAGGGCTTGATCTCCAAATGATTTCCAAAGAGTTAAGAAACAAAATAAAATGCAGCAAAAACCACCTTTGGCAAATTCAGCCTTATGAAAAAAAGGTTTCTCGTGAATACATTTTTTTGATTTTATCATACATTTGCATATGGTACATACTCGCGATTAGCAAAAAAGCAGTAAATATAACCTCAAAATCAATTCAGAAAAATAAAAATACAATTTGTTACAAGTGCTTCTGCATTCTTGGCACCTCCAGCCACAATCAAGAGAGTGCTTTTAACCAGAAGAGTAAATAGGGGAGGTAGGAAGGGGGATCCAGCCTTAGCTTGTATCAAAATTCCCTCCAGGGAGCCATACTGAAGAAACTGAGCACTCAAGGCTTTCTTCCACTGTAAATCCCCCCCTGTCCTCTTAAAAGTGGACCATTCCTGTAGCAGCCATCTTCTCATGCAGGTCACAGATCTTCTGAATGCTTTGCATTATCAGTCATTTCCAGACACTGGATATTTATGTACAAAAGACACACTTGAATGCTGAAGGGGAGGGGGGGGGGGAGAGGGGGGGTGGTATTTACTCGCTCATAAAAGTTTCATTGATTCAATTAGTAGGAATTCCTTTTTGGTCGTTTTTAAAACGAACACCTGCGATTCTTATTATAACTGGTAATGAACTCTAGGAATTCCCCAAGCTTTCTTTTCAAACGTTTTCCACAACTGAGAACGTTCATCTGTCCGTCCAGTCACAGCTGCCGTTGTGTCCTTGAATCGTAGCAGCATGCGTACATTCTCATCCCAATATTTTCAACTTTTTCATGTGCAAGGCTTTCCTTGCTTGTGCAAAGACCAGTAATACATCTAAGGACTTTCACCATGTTGTACATGAAGCAGTCATTAGCTATGTTGTTGGACTCTTTTGCACGTTTAAACATGTGCTATCGTATGGCTGACAAATTAAACCAGCATTAAAGCAGTATATAGTGTTCTTCAGCCTGGATCTGTCAAGAAAATTATACACTACAGCTTGCCTTTTACATTCAATCATCCACATCTGCCAACATCGCCTTAGACACGTACTGGGAAAGAAAAAAAAAACACTGTTAACTCACTGACAAACTGATGTGCGTGCAGTAAATATGCACTTGGGTCAACGTCGTCACTGTCCGTGTTGGTGAGTGTGGGATTCACGTTCAAGTAAATTTTCAAAAATTAAAATCAAGCCGATTTTATATAGAAACGATAAACCGATATTTTCACTACGTTTTAGTACGAGAGCTACATGCAAGTTTCATGTAATGTTCATTAGCGTCATATACATCACGGTGTACACCAAACCTAGTGAAATGATCTGCCTATAATTGGGTCATTCACATATTTCTAAATAGATTTTCAATAGTTCAATAACCAGACTTGCATTAATGCCAAATTTGCTGACACTGATCGAATATACTTTGCATTGTATAAGCACCTATGGATGTCCTCATTACGTGCTTAATTTTTACATGTAGCTCCTTCATGTGGATTTTGTCAAGTTATCAGCAATAGTTCTCTCTACGTATCCCACACTAGTCCGATTTCCTCCGTCTTGTTTCTTTTTTCCGGTTGTCCGAGTTAAAACAGTTCCTCACGGTGCTAACACTCCATGTTTAAATACTGTCTGAATAGTTTCGTTTTTAATGAGTCAGACAGTTCTGCCATTCATTTGGTGATTTATACATTTAAGCTCGCCCGATTTCATCAAGTGAGTTATCCTGGAGTTTACAGTGAGAAGCTCTTTTAAAGTCTTGTAATACAATATGTAATGCTGCATCTAGCTGGGTGTTTTTTGGGCTTCTTATAGTAAACAGGATATTCATCACCCCAGTAGTAAAGGTTAAAAACAAATTGAAAATGTTTACGGTAAACAAATAACATTAACCCCCCCCCCAAATTTTTTTTTTTAAATAATAATAATAAAAATAGAACTCCACTGTTAAGACATCGATTTGATAGATCATGTTTTCTTAAACATTTTTCATTCAAAGTCATGTTTCATGCAAAACAGTAGTTTCTTTTAACAAAGACACACATTGTTATATGTTCAGCTAAAAAAAGAAGCTTGTTCTACATATTTTTAAACAGAGTTACATCATTTCCAGGGCAGGCACCATACGTACGAACCAGGTACAGAGGCATGCCACATATTTGCATTGCTTTTGCATTCTACTTTTGGCAACTGTGATGTCATCGAAGCAGCGAGTCGGTAGGTTCCTCTCTTACGTCATACACTTAACCTTCCCGTCATCAATCAATCATCTTTGAGTTACTTGACTGAATGTTTTGCGCTGCTGCTATAACATCACAGAGGGGTATTTAGGGGTCGTACAAGCTTGAATGGAGATAGAAGCAGCGCAACAAGGCTCAGTGGCGCATGCAGAGGTGGGGTGGGGGCTGAGTGAGTGGGGTTAAGGTGTGGGAGGGGCTGGCCCAGGGCTGCAGTCAGTTTCATGGATAGGTAAAAGTCAAGTCAAGGAAAATTGGTAAGGGTCAAATTGGGTTTTTTTTTTTGTCGTTTTGTTGGTTTTTTTTTTTTTTTTTTTTTGCGCTACGTTACTTAGTTTTAATCACATTTAGTTTCTTAACTTTATACAAGAATATTTCACAAATGAGGCTCGTTGTGGCTTGTATCTCTCCCATTGCTGGTACGTTCCTAGGAGAATGGATATGGTGAGAGATTTTCAGTTATATCTGCCATCGATATGTATTCAAATGTTTCACATTTACATATTCCCATATTTATGTAAAATATAAAGGTTTGTATGGTGAATATTTACGCAGTCAATTTGTCAAATCCAAATTTGTGCTCAGGTTTATGACTGATCCAACGAGCTATAACAGATGCATATTACGTTTATTAATACCGCAACAGTATCAATTTGCATTGTTGAAACTTGGTAATGTTTTAATGGAAATTATGCATTTGTAAGGAGAGTTCTTTTTTTTTTTTTATGTTGATGTCAAATCAAATTTCACTGACTGCAAATAAATATCTCGTTCATCTAGGTCCAATTCATTCCGATTTTAAATAAGTAGGTATTTTAGTAACATTGAGACATAACACAATATAGATCTTATACAGCAATACAATCTGTGCAATATCTGATCTGTTCCGGCAACACAAAAGGAAAGATTGAGAGACTGGTCTGTAATTTAAAACAAAAACAAAAACAGGAAGAGTTAGAGGCAAAATATCAGTTACTATATATGTATGTATAGTAGGACTCCTCCCTTACAGTAAAATCACCACCACTCTTGAGTTAACTCAGAGTTAAACTGTGCAGGATTAACTAGGAGTTATTTCACTTTAGTGCTAACTTCACTGTTTCCCCATCTTCTGATTCTTAAGACATAGAAAACCTTGCTGTGCTTTAGTAAATATTGTTTGCTTGACTGCTAGTGTCACCAGCCTTTCCATTTTATGAAGTTCAACACCTGCATTCGTGTACATTTAACAGAGTAGTGTGACATTGGAAAGAGATTCGTAACTGTATCCATTTTCCTTTCCTCTGTACACCCCTCCATTCATTCTGCCATCTTTGAGAAAAGTCAATGCTAGCTATCAGATCAGCCCTTACAACAGATTTAAAAGAGAGTCTGACCGACCTATTGCCTTGCTTTGTGGTGTGGCATTTTACTCTTGTTAAGATCAGGGTTTTATCATTACTCCTTTTTGATATATAGTAGTGTATATACGTATATATAAACTAATTGTGAGGTTCAGCTGATATTGGTAAAAAAAAAAGATCATGAAAGAAATTATTAAAGTAAAATGTTAAAAGAAAAAAACATAACGGTTAAGGGATTAATAGACATAGTGGTAGAAATAACATTTGTGATTTAAAAAATAATAATAATATGGTTTAAGAGGTGGATTGGTTTAGGTGATTTAAGGGTTGTGGTCGGTGTTCATACTCTCACGTGCTTTCTTACGTCCACTCGTTCGCTCATACTTTCGTTCACTCTCACACTCTCTCACTCTTCGTGGAGCTGTAGCCGGTAGCGGCTGTAGCGGATCTGGAAGAAGAGCCTTTCCATCAGCGAGCGGCTCATTCCAGGCAGAGTGTAGTTGTCGGACTCGCCCACCTTTTGAAAACCCAATGATTCGTAGAGCTTGTGGGCGGCCATCTTGACTGCTGTCGTTCCCAGAACCACGGCCGAGTAGTTGTTAAGCATAGCAAACTCTAGGACCCGTCGTCCCAGCGCCTTGGCAATGCCCTTCCCACGGAAACGAGAGTCCACAGACATGCGCCGCAGCTCTACCGTGTTGTCTTCTTCTCGTCCCTGTGCTGAGACGATGCCCACCACCTGACCGTCCAGCACTGCCACCCAGAAACAAGAACCTGCAGAAAAAAAATCGCAAGACCTCAACATGTGCTAGACAAAGCAGTTCTGAGTGCAGCAAAGTATGTTTGACGTAATCGTTTTTACTAAAACACTACAGTGTAGCATCAGAAAGTCCGATAACCCTGTCGGAGGACGTTTCACATGCAAGAGACTGTATTATGTACTCGTCTATGAGGAGCTTTGAAATGTAAATATCATAAGTACTATTCAGACAGGATAAGATTTCCAGACATACTGTATGTCTGTTACGTAATGTAGCTGGAAGACGTCTGCAATCATTCTGATCAATTCATACAGGTTAAAAGCGATTTCTGTATGAAACACAGACCTGTGAATCTCCTCACGCTAAATATTCCATGTGTACTACATACAGCTGTTTTGACCTTTATTATAAGCACTTCTTATATGGCTTGTGGCGATCCAGGGGGATCATTAGTAAATCACATGACCATAACATGTACAGTGCCCTCCACTAATATTGGCACCCTTGGTAAATATGAGCAAAGAAGGCTGTCAAAATTTGTCTTTATTGTTTAACCTTTTGTTCAAAGCTTTCACAAAAATATTTTCAATATGGCTACCCCTCTGTGCTCTAAAACCACCTCTGGTGTTTTTTGCCAAAAAGCTCTATTTTGGTTTCACCATAGAACCCGATGCCATTTGAAGTTCCAGTAGTGTCTGGCAAATTGAAGACACGAGTTTGTTTTTGGATGAGAGTAGAAGAGTAGAGGCTTTTTTCTTGAAAACCCATCCAAACAACTTGTAGTGATGTAGGTGATGCAGATGTCCCTTTTTTCAAGTGTTTTGTTTTCGGCTGCTAATGAAACGGAAACCTGTGTCCTTCATGGTCACTCGCACGTTTATCCGTCGTGCTCATGCTACTATAAAAGGATTCTGGTGCTAAAGGGTTAAACCTCTCTAAAGCTTGCTCAGCTGTGGACCGAGTCATGTTTCTAATTGTTATGGTTTCTGTCCCCTTATCCATACCTTATTACATTACCTCTCGGATATAATAACAGGGACATGGCTTGTGTAAAGCCAAAAAGTCTTCACCAGCAACATCAAGCTATCAACATCTTTGCAGAGATCATTATGATAATCAGATACATTACTAGTAGTGCAGCTGATGCAAATGGTGAAATTCTAATCCAGCATTATTGGAAATAACAATAAGTCCAATAAAACTGTCAGTAATCTGTCTTTTTCAAATGAGATCACACTACATTATGTGTGTAATGACAGAACCTCTGTCCCAGGGGACTAAATTAGTGCATGTGCAGATGCACTGAGACCCAGTGGCTTCTGTTATGTCTGTGTCCAGCAACCGATCTCAGAGCCCAGGGATTAAACCAGACATGAGCTACTGAACATGCCCGTCACCTCAGTGATAAAGGAGACAGTCCAGAGTTTGGGCCTATGTGTCAGGTTTGAAGCAGTGCCCGCTATCTGCTTTGTACAAATCCATGCCAGGAAAATCATATCTACGAGCAGAGTGTTTATTTGGGGCTGCTACCATGTGCGCATTTACTAAGGCCATGAAAGACATGCGGAATATGTGGAGTAAAGACAGCCTGGAACATCACTAACGAAGTAAAGGTCTTACAGGAACTCGAGCGAAGAGTGTTAGTCTGAAACTGATACCAATCGGGGGGGGGGGGGGGGGGATGGGGGTGTAAGAAGAATGAGACATACTCGTGGCCAAGCATTTTTAAATAAATGTGAAAAGGGTTTTCTGAATACAGTATTTGAAATATTTTCATGCATTACTCGCCCTCGGTCTTTGCTAGCCACTATCTAAAAGCTATTTCATAAACACTGCTGCTAATAAGACATCCATTCAAATTAAAATGTTTTTCTAACCAGTGTTGGGGGAGTGCATTCACAATATTCTGGCTAATTGCTATTCGTATATTATAATGTACACTCTGCATACTGCAACATGCTGCAGCTTTGCAGTCTTTCGCAACCCTATCCACCCCCCGGAGCAGAGTGTGTGTTAGTATGGATCAGCCTGTGAAGTTTGCTCCGGCAGCGCCAAGTCAGCGCTTTCACACTGTCAAACCAAACCCCCCACATTTACATATGGCCTAATACATACAGCAGTGTGTCATACTGTTTAAGCAAGCATACACCATTCTACATCAACGATATTAGCACCAGCTCAGACACACACACCTTAATTTGTACATTAAACCATAATGGCAATGGCTTATATTTGTCCACGCTATTACACACGGTGTGATCTAATCCTCCTTTGTGAGCTATCCCTCTGCATCTTTATCTCATCACACATGCACACACTTCCAGTACAAGAAGGTGTGTAAGTGATGTGTGCAATAACTGAAACTTTGAAAATATTCATATCTGTGCACTATAGCTCTTATTGCACTAATTTTTTCCCTGTTGAACACACACACACACACACACACACACATGAACACACCTACAATGTTTGTGTGTCTCCCTGAAAGTAACCCCAATCTCTCAATCACTATTTTCTCCTGTGTGTGTGTGTGACAGTAGCCTTGAGGGCAGGCAATCCCCAATATCCAGAGCCTAATCTATAGGTCACGACCTGTCAAAGATATATTAAAGCATACAGGCGTATTAGCTTATTACGGTGCAGTAATAAGACAAGATTCTTTGAAACGTACATTATACTAGGCTTGTTATTCTTGAAATATATGATCTTTTCTTAGCTTTAATCTCTGGCTGGTTCGTTCAGCTTTAAACGCTAATGGCAGGTTCAACTGCATTCCCCGGCTGTAGCCAACTTTAGTGCTTTCTTGTCTTGCCTGAGGGGTTGATTTAAGCAGAATATTCTGCACAATTCTATAGTTTGTACACCACATCTTTGAAGACTCTTGGGAAAACTCCAATGCGATTGTGTTTTTGCCTCAAATAACTTCAGCTTCTGTGTGGATATGAGAATGGCTTCACTGTTTGTTGAGGTATGGATTAACCAAACATTTTTAACATGCATCATGGGAGAAATGGCTGGTGTATTTCATTATCATCCTTCATTATTCTTGACTTGAACTCGATTTTCATTCCTACAGTTATTGCTCCATTACATTTAATAGACCAACACTCTCTGTTCTTAAACACTCTTCCATTATCTGGGCAGGATTATTCTTCCTGCCCCATGAACCAACAGATTAGCACTCTGTAAAGCTAATCAAAGGGAACTGGAAAGAAATGGAAAGCTGCAACATTAAAGGAACCTCTCTCTCTCGCTCTCTCTCTCTCTCTCATTCTCTCTCTCGCTCTCTCTCTCTGAGCCTAACAGATAATTCAGTTAGTCCTGCACCACATCTTAGAAAAGATATTGAGAGACTGATGCCTCCACATTAACAAAGAGAGATGGAGACAGTCGGAGAGAGATGTTCCCCTGGGAGATCTCTTTGTCTGCATGCTGCCAGTATGCAAAACCATTTCACAGCTTCTTCTCTACTCCTTCCCCCATCTCCTGACCCAACACTCAATTCCCTTCCTCCTTATATCTGTGCTAAAATAGGAAACCTGTACCGAGCAGATATTCTGAGGAGAACGATCAGGTGCTATACTTAAGGAGGCAGATACAACAGTCTCGGCTTTGCTGCTTCTCTTTGAACCCAGGCTGATTTATCTAATCTAAATCTCATCGATGCTGTGTTTTTTTTTGTTTTGTTTTTTTTTTTTTGTTTTTTTTTTTGTTTTTTTTTAAATTTAGGCATACTGACTCCAAGTCCAGGTCAATAGAGACCACTGAGAACAAAAGCATGGACATTATAGACTTCACTGTTGACATCTGCAGGAAGTCTACTGATGTGCCATGTGTGAGACTGGAGCTGGAGCTGTGAATGCTGATTTCCCCAGCAGGGGATGTATTGTTTGAGTGATCACTTTCCCACTGGTAGACATACAGAAATAGAAAGGATTCAGGAACAAAAAAAACAAACAAACAAAAACCCACTTCTTTAAAGAACCCCGCTGATGTGCATAAGCAACCCCTGTACTCCCACCACACGTTCTTTTGTTATGAACACTTAGCCTTTAGGGAAAATGAGATTATTTCCTTTGTCCACGTACAAATGATGCTGATAAGATTAGATTATCGACTGAATAGGTTGTGCAGGGACTGGATGATGTATGTCATGGGCTACTTGACCTGACTCGGCCTCCAGTGATTCCGTGCTATGCTGACACACACATTGTTATAAACGCAGAGCTGTTCGCGAGCCGTAGTGTGCACGGATTAGTAATTATCACTGTAACGCAAAGGAATATGATCGACACCGTTTCACGGTGTGGCACGTCGTCGGGAAAAGAACACTCGATCACTGATGAGCTTGCAAAGATCTGCACAGGAACAATGATGGTAAAGCCCTCGTTTCTGATCCAGTCGGTCAGAATAGGCTAGGATTATTACCGCTGCCACTTTTTCATCAATTATGTTTATATAACACGTCTTACCTACGCAATCATATGGATTAAAGGCTAAAACTTTTCCTTGATCAGGACGTTTGAGTTTTAATCTCACTCTGCTCTGAAACTAGCAACCATAGTCACAACTTCAAAACACTGAAATGAATCTTTCAGACACGTGGAGCAGGAACCAGTCCTGTCAAGCTTGGCGCTATGCGGCAGTAAAAAAGTGCTTGAGCGATTTTCCTCCTCCCACGATCAATAGAGGCACGAGCAGTGAGCCAGATCCAAACTGCTGCATATTTAATAAGTCCATTGCATTAAAGCAGCACTTCAGACAATTAACCCATACAGAACTGCAGAGGAGAAGACTTTCTTTCACATCTCTGCTGACATATTTCTGTAAGTTGAGGCCTTGTGAAGTTTAGTTTTGCGCACTTTTTGTTACAGCTCTGAAAAACTGCACTGTGTCGAAAGACAAACGACGAGCGTAACGGCTCGTGTATAATTCATGCTTCAGTCGTATTGGAAAATGACGGTGTGGATTTAAACAAGACAGATACAGCAGTGCTACAGGTGTACGGTGTCAAGTGGGATCTGGTTAAGATTAGGGATGTGCGTCAGGACTGGGATCCTGCAGGATGCAACAACAATGTCACATGGTGGAGGGTTTTTGCGTTCATGCGGGCCAGTGGTCAGATATGAAGCCAAGCAGACAGATATTCGAGAATGCATTTACAGCATTTACTCATTCATCCTTAGCCTGGTCACAGTTGTGGTAGATTAAATCAGGTCAGTAGTTTATACTTTGGGAAATAGAACCAGTTAAATTCATTAGAAAATGTCGCAGGCATTTTAAAACAGTCCTTTCAAAGAGAAAAAAAAAATGTCCGGTTTAAATACCGATACTGAATATAAATGTTTGGAGCCCTAAGCAGGTACAGATAGGTCCACGGTAATAGTAAAAACCTTCGCTTTTTACAATGCTCGGCTACTAATATGGCGTTATTAGTGTAATTATTGTGTTAGACACTAATCTATCGTAAAACACCCAGCGAGTTCCACACACTATTACTTTTTGACAATCTCTACTTGTTTTCTGAGCTCCCGCTTACCTGTGGGCTTCATGTAGTATGACTCGATATCAGCCATATCTGTGTGGAGTGCGCAGTCCAAGTAGTTGAGGATGACTTTTCTGCTATAGTAATAGCGTGCTCCCAATAGAATGAAAGGTGTGCAGCATGTCAGCATGACGGACTTGGTCATAACAAAGCACATTACTATGGAGAAATGGAAGAAAAATAAACGTCACCTGTCAGAAAAGAGAACCACAAAGTTTGATTTCTGGAAGAGGAGAGAGACATACACACACACAAAAAAAGACACAACAGGAAAGTCCATATTTTTATCAGTATTAAAACAGGTGTCCTGACTACAGAGATGAAACAGTGGGGGGGGGTTTAATGCTATTCCAGCAGTACTAATGCGATTTCCATGGGTGGAACATCTGAACCCATGTTGGTGCAGCTGTATTTGTGTATGGTTTGAACACACGAGGGCGCCCTCGGGAACACGCACAGTGCACCATACTACACAACTACAACCCAAACCGCATGCTGCCTTACTCAGCAGTGACAACACAACACACACTAGAGGAGACTATACGGAGCTGTGCTGTGTGGACATGCCTTCAGGAGAGCAGAATTTGCTTTGAGAAGGTTGTGTTTTTATACTGGTTCGCTCTGCCGGTGCAACTCCCACCCTCCTGACTCGCCAAAAAGACCCACACAGTATTTCAAACACACACACACACACTGTGGATGTTCAATGTTCAACAGATACCTGCAGTTCTTGAGAAGAACAGATCTGAGCAGTTCTTTCAACTTAAAGCCCAAGAATATGATTATTGGGGGGATTAGGGGGTTGTGTGTAATTTGTCTCCATCTAGCACACTGTCTCTGTGGAAAGACCCTGACAGGTTCAACGGTAAAAAAAAAAAAAAAAAGTATTAAACTTTAACTTTCCTCGTCACTGGGATGGGATCCATAAGGGTACAGCTTTTTTTATTTTATTTTATTATATATTACATGGTAATGTGAAAGTAGTTTACGTTTAAAAAGCATTTAAGATACACGAAGGACCAGTAGTGTACCTTAAACTAGCACAATACTTTATTTAATACTTACTTTTAGAGCATTACTTTAGAAAGGTAACTTATTTACACAATCAGGAAAAGGGTACCTCAGCTTGTTCCTGTAATTAGCTTTAGCTTTAAAGGTACGCCATGTGCACCTTTCTAGGTAAACAGTAGAAAAGGTCTAAGCTTGAGGATACCACCCTCCAATGATGAGAAATGGTGCAGTTTAGCACCTTTTTTTCCCCCCGAGAGTATACATGCACCTTTCCAAGTAAAAGATCCACACTAAGGGTACAATAGATCAGATCTACCACGCCAGTGACGGAGTGTATCTCTGAGTGTGTTTATAGAACAGGTTTCTCAAAGAACCCATTTAGAAGGCTTGAGGAATGAGAGAGAGAGAGTGTGTGTGTGTGTGTGTGTGTGTGTGTGTGTGTGTGCACGCGCGTGGGGGGTGGGGGGGTGTTTGGAGAGGAGGAATCTAACGGAAACACAGTTTGCCCTATATAAATAAGGCATGTAGGTTAATTTGGACCCACGCTTGATTTGATTTCTCCAGTATTTCTCAGATCGCAATATCGGATTCAGTGGGGAGAAAAAAAAACAAGTGTTAAGAGAATGATGAGATAATAAAAATGATAATAATGAAATGGTAAGGACATCTAGGAGAATGGATCGCCCACGCAGTAACTATATACTCTTCCACTGCAGCAGCAACAATCAATCATTCATTCTCTCTCTCTCTCTCTCTCTCTCTATTTCTCTCTCCCTCTCTTTCTCTTCCTCCCTCGGTCCCCCCCCCCCCCCCCCCCCCGTCTCCCCCTCCTCTCTCTGCCTCTCTCTATCTCCCTCTGCTTCTCTCTCTCACCCCCCCCCCTCCCCCCCCCCGCTGCTCCTCCACCACCGGCTTCTTTGTGTAGTGATACCCGACGTCGCTCACACTCCGCCGCATTTTATACACACGTCTGATCTTTGCATTAAAAAAACACTAATAATAAAGAGATGATGTATGTAACTGAACAAGTCCCCCGGCTGTCTCCATGACTCGTCTTACCTGTAAGCACAGCGTAAATAAACTGAGTGTGTGGTTGGTGTTTAAGACCGCGGAAGGCCGTGTTGGGTATCCGCTCCATGATGCCTTCATTGAAGATGCGGCGCACCTCCGCGGTGTCCGCGCGCTCGAAGTCTCGGATTAAAACCTGCTCCCGTCTCGCGTCTTTCCGCTCAAACGAGTCGGAAGCCGAGGTCCACATCTGCGAAGAGGAAACGATCAGAGAATCTTTTTTGTTCCCAGCTATGGCGTCGGGGTCGTCCGCAACTATTTTAGTCTCGCAAACCATTTTGGGAGACGAACAATGCATGCAAGTGGCCTCGGAGAAACTGAACTCGGGGAGAAATGTATTCTTTTTATTATTAGTATTATTTTTAAAATAAACACGAAATAATAATAATAATAATAATAATAATAATAATAATAATAATAATAATGGATGATGGGTGCGCTTCTTTTTTATGTGGAAGGAAACAAAAAAAAGACAAACGTGGCGCAGTAAACCCTGAGCTCTCTTACGACCAAAGAGATGCCGGTGTCGCTCACGCGCTCTTTATAGCGGGATGTGCCGGCGCATTCAGGTTCCGGGGTGGGCGTGGCCTCCTTCTGCTCCACTGACACATGGCGCCTATAGGAGGAACACATTCAAAGGAGCTGTGTCTTGATGGGTTTGCAAAAAAAATATATATATATATATATTTCTGCCAGAGTATGTGGGCGAAATTCCACACGTGTGTGTGTGTGTGTGTGTGTGTATAGATAGATAGATAGATAAATATAGATAGTTATATAGTTATATATAGATAGAAATATAGATAAATAGATAGATAGATAGATAGATAGAGATAAATATATACGTGTGTGTGTATATATATATATATATATATATATATATATATATATATATATATATATATATATATATATATATATATAAAGAGAGAGAGAGAGAGCTAGAGGATATATATATATATAACATTTAGTCTATGTGTGAGAGGTGGGGTGCTTTCACCTAAGGTGCTTGTGTTTGTGGGTGGCGGGGGGTAAACGCAGGATGTGTTCTCTTCCTCTTCCATATGATCACATACAGACGCTTTTAGTCTTAGTGTGTTGGTTGCGTTATTTGGAGACGTGTTTGCGGTGCACACTGGGCGCTGTTTAAACGCTTAGAGAGATCATTTGGGAAGGTTTGTTTGGTGATGCGCGCGCTCTGTACTGAACTGAGAGTGGGGTTTAAATCCAGAGCATGCTTTGATGTGACTCTGCGTCTCGCCGTCGCGCGCCTGTGTGCGGGTTGTGTGTGTATAGTCCTATGTGTGTGTGTGTGTGTGTGTGTGAGGGGAGGACGGCTTGGTTTTGCTGCACTGCAGTGCCTCCCATTTTTTGTTCACCACCCAAACCCGCCCTTTTCTCCTCGTGAAGACTCCAGCACGGGGTTCCCGTGTCTCCTCGTGGACGGCTTCCGCACATTAAACATTAAGCAGACGTGCACACTAGCGTACTTCTATAGTGGGAAATCAACCCAGATCACAGTGTGAAACAGTAAGCTATGGCATGTATGGGCTAAATTGTCTGATGCGCCACATGGCATATCCAAACGCGCACATACGATACGGGGAATTAACTCTGCATCGCATTGTACATCAAAATCATAAATAACTGCATGATAAACCTAGATCTGGTATGTCAGTGATGCATCAGCGTGCATTTACTGTCCATCAGTCCCAGTACACTCATCGTCTGAATAAAGGCGCATTCCGAGCGCATTGTACGGAACTAGTTTAAACTGGATCGTTCCCTCCTTATCCCTCATGCGTCCCTCCCCCTCATCAACACTACAGAAAAGACAGAGAGAGAGAGAGAGAGAGCGAGAGAGAGCGAGAGAGAGAGACGGTAAGGTATGTCGAAACCACTGGCGTTTATACAGCAAATAAACACATTTGTGTTCTGAAGAAGAGGAATAGGATTTCTCTTCTTCTTTCTCAGCATCAGCACCTGCGGGGATCAACGGGTGTGCCAGCGCGCATGCGCATACCGCACCAAGATGAGTCAGGCTGATAAACTTGGACGCTCAGAACTGCTGATCCTTATTATTTCGAAGAGAATGTGAACTACATATAGCAAGTGTACACTGTTATGAATCTGCCTAATGTGTACATGACGTATTTCTGCTCATGTTTATGTGCTAACAGATTAAATGCATCAAGTTAAAGGCAAATATGGAGTCTGCTAAGTAAACACATGATCAAATAATTATACTGATCGATGCTTTAAAAAGCTTATAGACATAAAAGCTTAAAACATTAGCCTCTCCTCTCCTTTTTTTTGTTGCATTTCATTGTCCTTCTTGTTCCCTCACTTCACCTTTGACCCCTGTCTTGCGTAGTGGAAGGAAGCCGTGACCTCAGAGGCCACACAGAGTGATCAGAATTCCACAAACTGCATACCAGTTTGACATTGATCTCAAGTTGTCCGTAGAACGGGCTTTATGATTTAAGAACAGCTGCATAGAGTACAAAAAAAGTGGTTGTAGATGAGACGAGGTTTGGAGCGAGGCTAAATTTAAAGCGTAAAGAGATCAGAAACGAACTTAAAAAGAACCCGACAAAAGCCTCAGAATGATGTCTGGAAATCTGTTAATCATGTGGGTTGACGTTCAATGAAACCATGTTCAACACATTTAGATTTCCCACAAAAACCTTAAAAAAGTTACACATATTAAGTGTTTATGTTCTCTCTCTCTCTCTCAACACAAATCCATGATTCATTGAGTGTCCTTCACTGAGTCTGGAGATCACTGAATAGTTAGCTACTGCCATGTGTAAGACCTTGAGGTCTTTGGGTTAAATTTGAGAGATTGAGGTGGACTGATGCAAATTAACTTGCTGAAAGAATGTGGGCCTCCTGTGAATGAATGCCTGTGGGTGAGAGAAAGAGCACATGTGTATGCACCGTGCATACATGCCCTGTGGGGGAAATTGAACCAAGCTCAGCATGAGGCCACGCTACACACACACACACACACACACACACACACACACATACACACAAACACACACACACACACACACACATACACACAAACACACACACATACATACACACATAAACATATGCATACACATACACATACACACACACACACACACACACACACACACACACACACACATACATACAGAGTATAATTAGGTTTATAAAACTGTCTCTCTCTCTCCTGCTAAAGAAGGGCGTGTCGGAGAAAGTTTTAAAAGCAACTTTATCAATGTTGCGTTCAAATGAAACAGATGTTTACTGTTGCATTTTTCTAAGAAATGTTATGGACAGTGAGATTTTAAAAAAATAATAATAATAATAATATGTAAAGATGCCTCGGGTTTTAGTGCAAATTTGATAGCCAAATCAATGCATGACACCTCAGTGGGCATTGGTGCATGTGGTGTTACTGAGTACCGAATTCACGGGTTCAAGAACAAAAGAGTTTCCTTATGAGTATCTCTTAGTAAAATGTATTAGTAAAATAAGACAATGCTGTTCAATGAAGGTGGGATATAGGGATCTGAGGTGGGTTCCTGTTCTGTTTGCCTTTATCTGATGATTTTAGTCATAAACACTGAGGCTGATGTTACATTTAGCCTGCACATTAGATTTATTTTATTGTTCAAGATCAATAGTGTTGAGCACGTTTGCCTCACACCTCCGGGGTTGGTGGTTCGACTGCAACCTCTGCCCTGTGTGCATGGAGTATGCATGCGCTCCCCATGCTTCGGGGGTTTCCTCCGGGTACTCCGGTTTCCTCTCCCATTCCAAAGACATACGTTGTAGGCTGATTGGTATTTCTAAATTGTCCGTAGTGTGTGAATGGGTGTGTGATTGTGCCCTGCGATGTCTTGGCACTCCGTCCAGGGTGTCCCCCTGCCTTGTGACCAAAGTTCCCTGGGATAAGCTCCAGGTTACCCCGTGACCCTGTGTAGGATAAGCGGTAGAGAAAATGGATGGATGGTAGATCATGCTGGTATCTGAGAGACAGAACCGACGTTGCAGATTACACATCACATCCAACCATTTTCTTAATGTGACCAAAAATCAGTATCATGTACGTGTCTACAAACAAATCAACCATGATCAACAATGACGCCCATTAATAGTGCACTTGGTGATATTTAATTTAATATAATCTTATTCTTATCACAGTCAAATTGGACTGTATGTGAATACTGCGTTGGATTGGTTTCCTGCATTTAGCTTTTTCACCAAAGATTTAGTAATGTGTGATCACAAAATGACCAGGATCTCTGATCTACAACTCTCCAACCATCTAGAGGCCCAAAGCATATGAAAGCTCATTTCATTTGTTCATTTAGTTTGTTCTGTGTTAGTAATATTTTACCAATATTTTTAATGATTTGGGGAGGGAAACTTTTGGAAAGCATCATTTCATCTTCAGTATTCTTTAACATTCAGTAAGGATTTCAGCTAGTTTACTATGAGCACTCATTGTTTGGAACAAAACCACCTCTACATTTAAACGTCTTTGTATCAACAGCAGGTTTTAAACACATTTGTATTAACATCCGTGGTTAAACTTAAAGAAATTGGTTCAAGTGAAATACTCTGGAATTAGAAAATCTAAGTAAGAGAAAGGTATTAGTGAAAGTTAAATGTGACTACTTTATTGGGGGGGGGGGGACCCTAAAAGTCTGATCTTTATCACTCTAAACAGATACCTTGATAGCTGATACTAACAGTCTAATGTCAACTATAAGGGGCAGTGGTGGCTTGATGGGTTAAAGCTCTGGGTTACTGATCAGAAGGTTGGGGGTTCAAGCTCCAGCACTGCCAAGCTGCCACTGTTGGGCCCTTGAGCAAGGCCCTTAACCCTCTCTGCTCCAGGGGCGCTGTATCATGGCTGACCCTGCGCTCTGACCCCAACTTCCTGACATGCTGGTATATGTGAAGAAAAGAATTTCACAATTTCAATCAATAAAGACTCATTAAGTCAAATCCAGGCTTATAGTAACTTGCATGAAAAACCTTGGTGTCACATTTGATTCATAGACCAGATGTGACACACAAATCAACTCCAAAGCCAGCACCAAAACGATTGCCATGCTCAAAACATTTCTCTCCTTTAATGATTTACCGAAAATGATTCATCCCTGCATAGTATTCATTACTGAACTCACTATACATTTAGGTCATTTAGTCCTTGTTGTATTGTAGTGCAGAATGCTGCTACCTGGTTGTTCACAAGCACGAGTAACACGAAAATAATCACACCAGTCCTCCTATCACTCTACTGGCTCCCAATTCGTTTAGCAGTTTCGTTTAGTAGAGGTACGTTGATCACAAAATATGTTGGCTGTTCCAAGGTCACAATTAAAACTTAACGGAGACTGGACATGTCATCTACACCCCTAGAGCCTGGAACAAACAGCACTTAGACGAGTCCCGCACCATTTCAGAATTCAAATCACGGGGAGTCACGTGACGCCATGCAAAGGACGTGTGAAAGACAGCTCTGCGCACTTTCCATGATATAATCCAGAATTCAAATCACGTCTTTAAACCTACTTTAAACACTCAGGCAATTGAGCAGGTAATAGGTGATAGTCTAATACATTGGTCGCAGTTTTTATTTTGTGTTGCTCTTTGTTTGTCTGGCTGTTTAATGTGTTATTGTTAGATTTTTTTTTTTAATTTGAGTTCTTATGCTGTTGTATTTCTTGTATACATTTATTCAATGTGCAGCACTTTGGTATATGCAAGTTGTTCTAAACGTGCTTAAAGGCAAAGATTTATGTATTTGATACATCACTTGGTAAAGTTTTTTACTCCTTTAATTGCCAACAGTCGGTAAACGGTGATAAGACATACATACACAAAAAAAACAAAGTGTACGAAATCATTTTACTTGCTTGCATGTACTGTATGTATCATTCTTAAAACCATGCACTTTGTCACCTTAAAGAAACTGTTAAAGGGAGCAGGAGTTGATCGCTCATCTTCACTCATCACTGATCATACCAAGTGTCTTGAAAGAAACAAAGGTGCCCGATGATGAGCTGGCGATTTCCATCTAGGGACTTAAAAAGTGTGTCAGCATCCATTAAATAACAATGTGTTATATGTACGTGTGTCCACTAAACTCCATCAGCACGTTGTGGATGGGTTTATGAGTTTGTCATTTAAACTCAACCCCAAAGCTGTTATTCATAATCATTCCATAAGAGTGTCAGGTTTTGGATGACCCTTTCCCTGAGCTTCATTACTCACGTTTGAGTGAGAATACAGGCGACAAGTAGTTGTGACCTTTAACACAGAGTGACTCATCACATCATGATTCATCACAGTTCTGTGACTGTGGGCGTTAAGATTTCATGTGAATAATGAGAAATTAAGGGGGTCACGATGGCTTAGTAGTTAGCATGTTTGCCTCACACGTTGGGGGTTCGATTCCGGCCGCGGCCCTGTGTGTGCGGAGTTTTCGTGTTCTCCCTGTGCTTCGGGGGTTTTCTTCGGGTACTCCGGTTTCTCCCCCAGTCTAAAGACATGCATTGTAGGCTTATGTCCAAAACTGTCCATAGCGTATTAATGGGTGTATGAATGTGTGTATGATCGTTCCCTGCGATGGATTGGAACCCCATCCAGAGTGTCCTCTGCCTTGTGCTCCATGCTCCCTGGGATATGCTCCAGGTTCCCTGTGAACCAGTAAAGATAAGCGGTACAGAAATGGATGGATGGATGGATGAGAAATTAACAATAATGCCGATTTGAGGGGAAACTCCTCACTGAAACACATTAAATATGTTTATATTGAAATATTTGTGATATTTTTAGTTATTCTGGTAATAATTTTTTGGTTGGTGCTGTGCTTTCGTTATTCCTGTGAGAAGTTAACAGGACATTGCTATCACAGCTACATTCACTGTGACATTAAAGAGGAATTAACTGTAGTAGCAGTAGCAGTACTAGTACTAGTGGTAGTAGTTGTGAAATTAGCAAACACTGGACTCTCAGTTCACGAATGTATTACGCAGTTGCACGGAGTTACAGCAGAGATCCTGCTCTGCTAGTTAGCGATCTATGAGATGACAGGCATGATGGTGTTGAATGTTTTGGAGTCTGATCTGTTTTGAGCAGAGTGTACAGATGAAGAAGTGAGAGAGCTGGATAGACGGAACTGCTGCTGCATCAGTCTTTAGGTATAGATTAAGCAAGGGCTTGTGCTGCGTTCGAGGGAAAGTTTAAAGCCAGCAGAAATGCCCAATCAACTTGAAATTTTAAATGGTCACCATGGGGTTATCTTCTCATCTAGCAGTTCCTTCCTTGTTTACGGCGTGACGTCAGATCAACATGGCCGCACAGACAGTGAACAATGTAAAATGCCCCCTTCTTTTAACACTGTTTATAACAGCATTGGCTTTAGATATAGATTAATACAGTTAATAGAATACATATTATACATAATATACATAATAGATATAGATTACATTTCATATAGATTTGAGCATCAGTGTAAGGTCTAGAATGGCATTTGTAGGCCCATGTCTATTTATGATATCAGGTGCTTCGTTCGCGTCTTACATTTTTCTCTAGTATGTGTGGTGAGCCTGTACTTCAGCTATAAGTTCATGTAAATCTATCACTTTATAGCGATAGTAAATTTCACTGTTTTTATGTGTAAAGTTGGAGGGGGGCACTTCAAGTGTGGCCACCCTAGGGCACCACGCTGTGTTAATCCGGGCCTGTTTGATCGCTCATCAAACGTGCTGTGGTGGAAACGGGTGTTATTACAACTTGCAAATGACCACTTACAAGGTGCCACGGACGCAGCATTAATCCCACTGGCACCACTATCAGTGGGCAGTCAAACAACAATGTGGGTAAGTTAGGAAACCAAATAAGTCCCATTTCAGAATCGAATCATAAAAGAAATCTTTTTTTTCACTGAAAATCCCATATTGATTATAAATATCACATGTGGTTCGTGGTGGATTTTGTTTTGTTTTAAAGTGTGCCAGGTTGTATCAAGCAGCTGAAGGTCATTGGCTTCTGTTACCTATGAAGGATGTCGGTGGCAGCACATCTGGTAGAGAGGGAAAGATCAAAGGCGTGGGAGAGAAAAGTTCAAAGGCTTTTTTCAGTTTAAAGCTGGAGGAAACTTGTGCGCTTGGTTTTAGGAGGTGATTTTGGTGAGCAGAAAAAAAAACGAATACGAAGACATGCAAAGCTCATTTGCTACATGCTTATGGAGAATCTACTACTAAATTATAATCCTATGATCTCAACGGAGACGCACATTAGCTGGGCTGGAGCAGTAGGTGTTCAAGTCAATCATCAGGTCAATAGACATTGAACCAGAGTAGCTTCACAAAAGTCCAGGTGCAGATCAGCAGTTCTTATGTACAAAAGCTCAAATCACTGCCAGACTTGGCCATAAACCAAAACCCTCAAATCATGGGTTCAAGCTAAAATATTTCAGCAATATACTTTATATATTCTTAGATTTTTTTTTTTAAACTACTACTACTAATTTTATACCCTGCTGAAAACTAATGGGTTAAATTCTCTCTGAAAGCTCTAGAAGTTTCCGGTATACTCCAGCAGTTGTCTAGTTGCCTGGGGGTCAGTTGCTTAGTTTCTGAGTGACATCATGCATTCCATGGTACTGTTTTATGTGTGTTTACTTTCCACTATGCAGAGGTCAGAAGGTTATAGTGGACCCCTCAGTGTCTGTTCAGGATTTACATCCCAACCACTATCTATCTACACATGAACTTATAACTCTGATACATTTAAGCCATGATTCATGTCTCTCCTTGTGTTCGGGGAATCGTCCATTTTCCAATCACCACCATGGGATTTTATATATAAGGGTGATGCTAACATGGCTAACACAGAGCCTGAGCATTCTGGTGCTCTTGTGACATCATCTGATGCCTAGAGTAACATCTTAACTGCCCTCATTTTAGTGTACATGAGTTACCAGATACCCACAATTGTGCTAGTGCTTCTTTGATTGACAGGAGAGTAACTCCATTCTTCCCACCTACAGAACATGACCAATTATGCTCTCTCTAGGTGTCATTATCATTCCAACACGTTTACCATTGATATCCCAGGATTTCAAAGCATGTTCCCCTGTCCCAC
Source organism: Ictalurus punctatus (assembly GCF_001660625.3). Classification (NCBI taxonomy): domain Eukaryota; kingdom Metazoa; phylum Chordata; class Actinopteri; order Siluriformes; family Ictaluridae; genus Ictalurus; species Ictalurus punctatus. The sequence goes on from NC_030422.2 coordinate 24,888,086, forward strand.
AGACAATGTACCCATTCTGGTGCTGCAACCAGCACACATTTTCACTGGTCTGAGAGTTGAACCAGTAAATAATCAGATATAGCAGTTTCCTAATGCATGTCGTGTTTGAATTATGGCTTTGAAAACACTTTTACTACCTAATCTTAATCCTTCTGTATCTACACAGCAGCTGTATCATTTCTTCTTTTTTTTTTCAAACCAGGTCCAAGCACATGTTTCTTGCAATATTCATACCAAAATTAGTTTATTCTCATGGAGCATGGTTTGAGATTTGCTCCTTTACCTTTGCTGCAGTGGAATGTTTGGGGAAAAGCTAGAAACAGGGAAATTCACTTATATAGTTTTCTTGTACGCAAAGGTAAAATCATGATGATGATTAAAACTGTTTGGGTGTACAAAATTAAATTAAAATAAAATAAAAAGAAAGAAAGGAAGAAAGAAAGAAAGAAAGAAAGAAAGAAAGAAAGAAAGAAAGAAAGAAAGAAAGGACAGAAAAGGAAAGGAAAAAAGAAAAAGGTGTCCACAAGTTTACCCACAAGCCGTAAACATTTAAAGAAATCAAAGGGAAAAGCTATCTCAGACTAAGTTCCTTTATCTATTTATTTAATTAGACCAGTGATTTGTTGTTAAACCATTAAAAGCTTAATATTTGGCCATTTTGGGCATGGCTCATGTTTCTTGCCCAGGAGTGTAGGCTTTCGTCACACAATATCACATGCTATTTCTATATTGGTATCATGGGAGCATGTCTTGTATGAATACAGGTATGAGTAAATGAGCATGGCATTGGACTCAGTACCAGTATTAGTATCAATGCAGCTATAGTTTAAGATTCTGAAATCTGCTCACAGGAAGTTAGAAGTTAGTATTAGCTATGTAGCTCCTGTTTAGTTAATCGTAGTCGTCAATTAAATGGTTGTTGCTTCTTAGACTATTAATTTCTTGGGCGATATATAATATCTGTAATTATTTTTCAGTAATAATCTGTAAGCCTCCACATTATTTATGTTTATTTTTAACTGCTGTTGTATTTGAACTTGCCTTGCTTGGAAACACACCTCCAAGCCCACAGTGTCACCGGGTTTTGGTTTCAGATCGACACCATTTTGGTACTGAAACTAAACTTTCTGTGCAGGTCGAGGCGACAGTGGAAACACACAGGATGGCTGAAGGTAAGGGAGTATAGTTTATATACAATAACTACATAAGTTTGGACTAAAACAATAAACTCAGGGGAAAAAAAGAAAAGAAAAAAAAAAGGTTGGTGTGGGGGGTCGGCTGCAATCTGGAGTCAGTCTGGTTTAGTACAGCTGAAACTGATCTAGGAACAGCTTCACACAGATGTTGGGGGAGGAGTGGGCAGTGAGAGTTGGCAGAAAACCAGTAGTGCCATGGTGTGGAATATCTGATAATGGAGCTCAATGGGTCCCTGTGTGTCACCTCAATCGGATTTGTACACTTTATCACACACACACACACACACACACACACACACACACACACACACACACTAGTAACATCCACATTCATTTAGAAGCGTGTGTGTTATTTGAGGGTGGAACATGACAGTTCGATGCTGTACTGCTTCTCTCATTTCTCTGGCTCAGTTAAACTATTTGTACTGATGTCAGTTTATATATATATATATATATATATATATATATATATATATATATATATATATATATATACATATATATATATATATATATATATATAATTTGCTGATAAAAATAGATATTGTCAACAATACTTCTTTCATTAATATTAACATGTCTTCATGACATTGTATCTATATCACAGAGATGTTGTAAGATGATGTTGTAGAGGGTCAGTCAGGGTCACTGCAATAAGTGCTGACCCTGCATCATAAAAGGAAAGCATAGTAGCTACTCTTGTTTAGGGCTTTTTAGTGTCAGCATGATGTTCTCTGACACCCTGATTGACACACTAAAAATAAGCTGAATTTTTTTTTATCCGTGTGTCTGTGTGTGTCTTTATGTCTGTGTCTGTCTGTGTGTGCTTGTGTCCTGGGATGCCCAGTGTCTGCTCTGGAACCAGTGCCATGGGCATCAACCAGCCTGGCATCACTAGTGCACACCCCTGAACAGGAGTAGGGAGGGTGAGGGGGTTGGCCATGTCCAGCCTAATGAGAGAGAGAGAGAGAGAGAGAGAGAGAGAGAGAGAGAGAGAGAGAGAGAGAACGAACAGGCTGGAACCGGATTCTGTGACCTGAGAGAGCCAGACAGACAGACAGGCAGAGCTGAGGGGTGCTGATGGAGAAGGAGGAGGGCAGAATAAAACAGGATGGAGACTGCTCTTGAAAATAAACACGTTTTTCATAGCAGATATTGTAGCCTGTATTTACAGAAATTAGATCTAGAGTTGCAATATAGTGTGTAATATGCGGCCTGATAAAAGTGCTGTTCTCTTTCATCTCTAATGCACTCCTAACCAACTACGCCATTTCTTCTGCCCTCTCCAAACCCTCTGCCACCAAACTCCCACCTCACAGGGTGAAGTGAATATTTCATTGTCGGCGATGCCTAAGTCTGGGTCTATATATAGATCAGGTTGCTAATGGTGAATTCATCTCAAGACCACAGGAAAAATATGGATGCATAATTAATGCATTATCAGCTTTTTAATTATTCACGAGGGCCTCCTCATCATGGCAGTGGTATAAAATGCACCCAATAGGTATATTTGAGTACAAATACAATGTCCTCCACTAATATTGGCACCCATAGTAAATATGAGCAAAGAAGTCTGTGAAAAATTGTCTTTATTATTTAACCTTTTGATCTTTTGTTTAAAAAAATCACAAAAATAATCTACTCTCATGGATATCAAACAATTGCAAACAAAACACAGGTTTATCCAAAAAAATCTTTGTTAAATATGCGTGTGCCACAATTATTGGCACCCCTATGAATTAATATGAGAAAAATATATTTGAAGTATATTCCCATTGATATTTAACATTTATTAGTACACATGACTAGGAATAGGAAATTGTTCAACCATGACTTCCTGTTTCACAGGGGTATAAATATAAGGTAACACATAGTCCAAATTCCCTTAGTCATTCATCACAATGGGTAAGACCAAGGAATACACCTGTGATGTGCGGCAAAAGGTTGTTGAGCTTTCCAAAATGGGAATTGTCTATAAGAAAATAGCACAAGCATTGAAAATGCCCATTTTCACCATCAGGGCAATAATTAAGAAGTTCCAGTCAACTGGAAATGTTATGAATCACCCTGGAATTGCACGTGTGTCTATATTGTCTCAACGCACTGTGAAGAGGATGGTTCGAGTGGCCAAAAAATCTCCAAGGATCACAGCTGGAGAATTGCAGAAATTAGTTGCATCTTTTGGTCAGAAAGTCTCCAAAACTACAATCCGAAGTCACCTACATCACCACAAGTTGTTTGGAAGGGTTTCAAGAAAAAAGCCTCTACTCTCATCCAAAAACAAACTCGAGTGTCTTCAGTTTGTCAGACACTACTGGAACTTCAAATGGGATCGGGTTCTATGGTCAGATGAAACCAAAATAAAGCTTTTTGGCAATAAACACCAGAGGTGATTTTAGCGCATACATGACCATATGGAAAAGTACCTTTAATGTTTTGGGGCTGTTTTTCTGCCAGAGGATCTGGACATATTGTTAAGATACAAGGCATCATGGACTCTCAAGTATCAACAAATATTAAATGAAAACCTGACTGCCTCTGCTAGAAAGCTTAAATGGGCTGTGGTTCCAGCAGGTCAAGGATCTTCCAGCAGGTCAATGATCCAAAACATACATCAAAATCAATACAAAAATGGTTTACTGACCACAAAATCAAGATCTTGCCATGGCCATCCCAGTCCTCTGACTTGAACCCATAGAAAACCTGTGGGGTGAACTGAAGAGGAGAGTCCACCAGCATGAACCTCGAAATGTGAAGGATCTGGAGAGATTCTGTATGGGGGAATGGTCTCAGATCCCTTGTCATGTATTCGCCAACCTCATCAGGCATTATAGGAGAAGATTGCAAAGAGAGGTAGCACAAAGTATTGTCTGAAAGGGTGCCAATAATTGTGCACACCTATATTTAACAAAGATATTTCTTTGGATATTTACCAAGGGTGCCAATATTAGTGGAGGCCACAGTACAGTAAATATACACATGTATACTGTAAGACTTTAAATTCGCACTTTCTGGTGTCACCCAGATGAGGATGTGTTTCTGGTCCCCACGTGAGTCTGGAGTCTGGTTCCTCTCAGGGGTTCTTACTCATGTCTTCTCAAGGAGTTTTGCCTTGCAACTCTCACCTCTTGCTTGCTCATTAGGACTGTGAATGTACAGCCATGTGAAAAAATAAGTGCACCCCATGGAAATTGTTTTTTTTTAAAACATATTTGGACAAGCAAACATTTGATCCTCTTTGAAACACTGCCTATTAATGACCATTACAAATAATTTGGAGATCTTTTTAAATCCCTTTCCAGACTCATAAGCATCCACAACCTTTTTTTCCTGAAGGCCTTACAGAACTCTTTAGATCTTGGCATGATGACACCACACACCTCAATAGCAAAGGGAACACCAGACACTAGATGTGCGAGGTTTAAATAAGACAGGTTCCACCTGCAAGTTCTAAGTTCCCTAAGCAAGTTCTAATCATTGGCATCCAATCTTGAACAACTGATTTTAATTTTACGGATTTGAAGGTGAGATAAATGTAGGGGCGTACTTACTTTTTCAATGTGACTGGTCTTTTTTTTTTTTATTTATTTAAATTTTGAAAATTACTACAAAATGTCAATTTTATGTGCCATTTGATAGCGTGTAGCTAATTCACCAATGAATGGCTCAAAAAGAAGAAATGGAGGGCTATGGAATGGCCTAGTCAAAGGCTGGATTTGAATGATGGCTAGACGACTGGGTCAGAGCATCTCCAAAACAGCAGGTCTTGTGGGGAGTCCCCGGTATGCAGTGGTTAGTACCTACCAAAAGTGGTCCAAGAAAGGTCAATCAGTGAACCTGTGACAGGGTCATGGGAGCCCAAGGTTCATCGATGTGTGTGTGGAACAAAGGCTAGCCCGTCTGGTCCGATCCCACAGAAGAGCTACTGTAGCACAAATTGCTGAAAAGTTAATGCTGGCTATGATATTAAAAGTACATACAGTGCATCACAGCTTGCTGTATATGGACTGGTCAAAATGCCCACGCTGACCCCTGTCCACCTCTGAAAGTGCCTATAATGGGCACTTTCAGAACTGGACCATAGAGCAGTGAAAGAAGCTGGCCCGGTCTGATGAATCACATTTTCTTTTATATCATGTGGATGGCGGAGTATGTATGAGTCGCTTACCTGTCACAGAGATGGCACCAGGATGCACTATGGGAAGAAGGCAAGCTGGCAGAGGCAGTGTGATGCTCTGGGCAATGTTCTGCTGGGAAACCTTAAGTCCTGGCAATTATGTGGATGTTACTTTGACACATCCCCCCTTGAAACACCATAAAAGTTAATGAGACTCACTAGATATATTTCAGTCATGGCTGCATTGTACATGATAGCCAGCATTAATGAAACAGATCTATCGATCTATCTATCAATCACGGTCTTGTGGATCTCATACATCAAAATATCTCATACTTTAATCCAAACTCCTGTTGAACAGTACCTCTCCTTAGCTCAGGGGTTCTCGAACCTGTCCTGGAGTACTCCTTATCTGACACACCCAATTCAGGTCTGTTCTAATGAGCTGATGAGTTGAATGAGGTGTGTTAGATGAGGGAGATGTGCAGTGCTGGGGGACAGGTTTGAGAAGCACTGGCTTAGCTTCTCACTGAAGCAACTGTGAACTTTGTTAATTATTGTCAAGTTCTCAAAACACCAAGCGCTAGTCTCTGATTTATTTAATGTCGCCTATATCATGGTCTTATACCGCAAATAAACTCATGCAAGACTGTTATCTGGAATAAAGAGCCTAATCATGGGCAGGAAAATAGGCCAAAACAGGATGTCTGAGGTACACAGTGTCTGTTTTGTTTTCCCCCTCTCACTGCGACATACTGGCCAGGTTTTGGCAGGCTAATGCATGCGGGACACTGCAGTTTTAAATGAAAGCCGATGGGGCTGTGTGGGTATCACTGGTCTCTTTAGTGCCTGCTGCTGCTGTGTGTGTGTATTTGCTGGAAAGCTGCTTGCTCGGCTGGAAATACTGCAGTGCTGCGACACCAGAGCCCGAGCCGTGCTGTGCGTGCGCCCCCACGAGCCCGCTCAGAGAGAAGCCCTCGCACCGTGCGTTGCCAGATTGGGAACTTTTCACCTCAGACAGAGCTAGTTTGCAAAAATATCTGACAACATCAATCATCTTAATCTATAACCTATCAGAGGATATTTTATTGAACCCTTAAGCCTTAAGCTCTGTTTACACATAAACTATGTAGACAGAAGTTTGTGGACAGCTTACCATCAAACCCATGTGTTAACTGTCTCCAAACTGTTCTGTAGGATGTCTTTGTATGCTGTAGCATTAAGATTACTGTTCACTGGAACTACAACACCCAAACCTGTTCCAGCATGACAATGTCCCTTGAGTGTCCTGCACAGTGTCGAGTTCTGACCCCAACCCCACTGAACACCTTTGGGATAAACTGGAACGCCGACTGCACCCCAGACCTCCTCACTCAACATCAGAGCCTGTCATCACTAATGTTCTCGTGGCTGAATGATCATTTTAAAAAAATCCCTACAGCCACACTCCAAAATCTAATGGAAAGCCTTCCTAGAAGAGTGGAGGTTATTATAACAGCAAAGTGGGGCTAAATCTGGAATGGGAGTGTGATGGTGAGTTGTCCTCAAACCTTTGGCCAAATAGTGTATTTTAAATGGCACACTGGTGACAGAATTGTTTCTAAATTAGACTTGAAGTGGGGGTGTTGAAACACATATTTATTTATTCTGAAAAGTCTTTCATTTCTCCTCTGCATTCTGTAATATCCTCAGCAGCGTCCCAATCCATCTGCAATATTAAGTATTTTAGTATCAGTTCTGGCAAAACTTTTTTCTTCTTCCATTGCATACTTTGATCCTGATTACAGTCATGTTGAATGGGTCCTTTGTATACTTCCCTCTTCTGGAAGTAGCTTTTGTGCAGGATAACTTTATTTCCACGATAACAACAACGATGAAAACCATTTATGAGAAGTGTTACATGGACTAGTTCAACAAACAGACTTCATATAAAATCCATAATGAATTTTCCTTCACTTTCACACTATCTGTTGTTACCCAGATGAAGATGGGTTCCCTTCTGAGTCTGGTTCCCCTCAGGGTCTCTTCATCTTGACATCTTAAGGAGTTTTTCCTCACCACCGCCACCACCGGCTCGCTCAATTGGGATAAATTCACACATTTAAAATCTGTATCCTGTGTTTATATGTTTCTGTAAAGCTGCTTTGAGACAATGTCCATTGTAAAAAGTGCTATACAAAAAAAAAATCTAATTGAATTGAATTATAGAAAAACTGTGAACTGCACGGTTTGGAAACATCCTGAAATTTCCAGCCAAGTAGTATAGAGGGCAAATAAACTGAAACTGCGTTGAGTACTAAATGTTCGCTATGTGAATGAAAGTTAATTTGTCAGACTCTCAAACCAACCAGCAGAGTTTAAACCGAGGGTTTGTGTGGCTCTTCGTTCCTCCTCATCTAGCTCTGACTACCACTGTGCTGTTTAACATTTGGCTATTGACAGTGAACATACAAAAACACTTATCACTCACATTACAAGTGTTAACTCTCAACTAACTAGAAATACAGCTAGCTATTGTTAGGAAAGGATGCTATCAGTGATAAAAATTTTACTAGCTTTTTTCACTTTTCCACAGTTGTATGATTTTGTAAAGCCATTAATGGAAATGGAGTAAAATGTAAAATAAATATGAAAAAAATGTGGGGAGCAAGCTGGGTTCGTAGTTTGCATGTTCTGCCCGTTCTTCAGGGATTTCCTCAGGGTACTCTGGTTTGCTCCTCCATTCTAAATACATCCGCTGTAGGCATTTCCATATTGTGTCCTTCGATAGGTTGGCACCCCATCCAGGGTGTCCCCCGCCTTGTGACCCCGAGTTCCCTGGGATAGGTTTGAGGATCCCTGCGACTCTGTGTAGGATAAGCGGTACAAAAAATGGCTGGATGGATGAAATAATGCATGCACAATACCCACATATCTAGCTACTGTACTCATCATCAGCGCTAACATCAGTTAGTGTTACTAAAACAACAGAACTATTCGAGCAGGAACAAAACCGTCACTGTACTTTTTCACGAGAGAACATTCCTGACATTAACGCGTGTGGATAAATAACACAATGAAAGTCAGCTCTCATCTTAGTGTTCAATGCTGTTTAATTTTGTTTCAGATACATTTAACTTTATAAATGAAAACTGTTTACGAATGACAAAAAAAAGTAGCATCAGGACATTACAGTTACTAACATTCTACATTGATAACCATTGCAGCTACATTCAATGAGCCACTGCTTTCTGACTCTCACAGCTCTGCAGATCTGTGTGATCTGTATTAATCCCAGCTACACACCAACATGATAATCAGGGATTTGATTGGCCTGATGGCGCTATAAAACAGCCGAACTAAACGTGTACTACATTTATCATGCCTTTTCTTTTCAATAAGTACAGATACAACACTCTCAGAACACTACCTTTCCTACACACTTTATACATCTGTGTTATAAAATGTCTTTAAAAGTATTATTTCTCTACAGATTTCTACAGGAAAATACATCTATCTGCTACATGTCTAATATTCGTCAGTCATATCTATTGTAATTGATTAAAAACGTACTACTAAAAGCCATAATAATGTGACATAAAGAAGCAGTAATATTGTGCAAATATTATTCCATACATTTGAATGTGAACTCTAACATAAAAAAAATGAAGAAATCAAGCTAGAAACATTACATATATAACCACAACATTTAATATAGGAACATAAAAATGTATGCTAAAGCACTAATATTCTGATTGGGATAGTATTGGCTCATACAGCTCTGCAACTTTAACATGCCGGTCTTGTGGTCTGTAGGACGTTTGCAAAACAGGTTGTTTAGACCACAGAGGAAAAGAAAATGTCGCATTTGGTTAGTGTTCATGTTTTTATATGAATAAGTATATAATTAGAAGGCGTGATGGGCTGAAAGATCTCCGGTGGCTCTGTAATGGCGCTCAGAGGCTGTGTTCAGTTTAAGGTGCTGATGGGCATGCAGTCACACAGCGCCCTCCTTTCAGCTCTCAGCACTAGATTCTCAGTCTGAAGAACAAAGCACACAGAGCGCACAGGTTAGCAACTGTTTTCAGTTAAAGTGCTGTTTTTGTGCTCTAGAAATCATTTTTCAACTTTCTATTGGTTAATAAGCATGGAACAGACAGGCGAGGTGATCACTACACATACTTACTCAGAAACTCACACACTGTCACACTGGATGTACTGAAATATATATTTATTTCAGGTTACAACAAAAATTTATCATCAAGGTAAACCAAATGTGCACTAACCGAGGAAGTGCACATTGCACAACGTAGAAATGCATGCTTCTTATTGGTAATACAAGGGAGATTTTAGTGAAGCACCCAAGAGGTCAAGGGTAACTCTGAAGGAGTTGAAGAAAACCACAACACAATTGGGTGATGCTGGGCTTTATGGAAGAATGATCAGTAGAATTATTTAGAAATGTTATAAGCCATTGCTGGGAAAAAAAAAAAAAGCCATATGAAATCCTGTTTAGAGTTTTCCAAGAGGCATTTGGAAAAAGGTTCTCTGGTCTGATGAGACCAAAACGGAATGTTTTAGACTTGGGTTTGTCCAAAAACCCAACAGTGCTTATAACCCTAATCATGTTGTACTGATGCTTTTCATTATCAGGGAATGGGAAACTGGTCGGGCAAGACGGATAGAGACAATCCTAGAAAAAAAAAACTGTTCCAGTCTACAAGACACTAGAGATTGTAGAGGAGGTTCGCTTTCTATCAGGACAACAACTCTAAAGAGTACTGCCAAAGTTACACTGGAGTGGTTCAAATCCAACAGGGTTGTTACAATAGCCCAGTCAGGGCCCAGACCGCAATCTGATTAATCTGTGGCAAGACTTGAAAAATTGCTGTTCACTAACAGTCTCTATCCAATCTGACAGAACATGAGCAATTTTGCCAAGAAGAAAGGGCAAAAATATAAGACATGCAAAACCGAGAAGATCCAAGAAGACTTCTACCGTCCTTCTAAGTACTGACCCAGGGACATGAACATAAGTCTAAGACTTCTAAGTACTGACCCAGGGACATGAACATAAGTCTAAGACTTCTAAGTACTGACCCAGGGACATGAATACTCCTGCAACCACAAATGTCAGCTTTTTGGTTTAATTAACCTTTGTGTCATGATGAAAAATATTTTGCACCTTTAAATGTTAGACACATTGTGTATAGCAAATGGTAAAAATTCCAATTAAGTCCATTTCATCTCAAGGTTGTTACATTACAAAATGGGGGAAACGTTCATGGGAAAGGTCTAACTTATTATAGGCACTATAGAGAGATAATTAGACTATTAAATTAGTAGGTTGGATAAGTATAGCTGATTAATAACTGATTAACTGTTGATTAAATGTCGGTTTTTCATGTAATTAGGTTAATATTATGACTTGAGGATCCCCAGTCATGTGAACCCACTATGCCCAGAGAAATTTTTTTATTACAAATAGATCATACCATACATGACTGGTGTGATGCATGATTTTCACTATCACTGTCAACCATGAAATGTTACAGTTACTATATTTTCCAAAACAGAGCATTTTTATACAGAATATTTAACAGATTTTTTAAATCACTGGTATTCAGGAAAACCTGAAACACTACCATCACTGGTTTATTGCTGACTTACCCGTGAGTCAAGGTTGAAGGCCGTCTTCTTCAGATCCTGCAATGCTCGCTGCATGAATTCAAACGCATGGCAGTCCACACACGGCCGACCTGACGCAGGAACAACGGCTCATCAACTCAACCAGGTTTGTCATATAACTCTTCTAATATTTCTCCATTTGCATGTAGATATATAACACTGGTTTCATTTTACCACTGGAACAGACTTTATAGGTTACTGAAGCAATGTCCAAATTAGCCCAATGTGGTACTCTCATTGGTACTCCCTAAAATGACTCCCTATTTTTTCTTTAAGTACATTAAGTTTATTGTACAGTTTAACACTCTATGTAGTGCTCTAGAATATATAATCAGGATTCAGATTTGGATATTACATCAATATTTTCTTGTACAGCTATAACAGTAGGATAATTGTAACCAATACCATAGGAGGGTTTTTGATTGCTCAGAAGGTGCTGATTATTTTCCATAGTAGCAGCTCTGACAGTATGTAATTCGAATGGCACCACTATCAGCAGGTAGTCGAACAGCATTATGGGTAATGTAGAAAACCATTCACCAATGTGAAAATCGACCAACATGGTGATGAAATAAAACAAACAAAATAAAAGTCAATTTCATTACAAAATAAAGCATGGATTAAATTGAAAAGCACATGTTAATTACAAAGATTAATCTGCAAGTCATTCAGAGTGGGTTTATCCTTTAAGTACTCTCTGAAATAATAGTATTAAACTGCATTGCTGGGGTGGGCCCGTCAAAGGCTACATCTTTTGCACCTTTAATATGTAATTAATAACAGGCAGACCATGCAGGTATATGAGAACAATGCACACTGGGGGGGGTGACGTGGCACAACATTAAGCCTCTGTCTTTGTGTATGAGCTGTTACTATAGGAACCATAACGTATTAGAACGAGAGCATTAATATAAACCTTTTGTTCGTGTTTGAGCCAGAACTACTCTCAGAGCCGTGCTGTAATACAAAAATAACGTGTGCCTCCTGACCAATCAGATTCCAGCATTCAACCGCACTGTGGTATACGTATCTTTAACCTGGAAATGTGGATGTAGTGTTCCTTTAATAATGACTTAAAAAGCTGCATGAATGGATTTTAAGCCATTTTTAGAGTAAAGCATTCAATGGTACAATAAATGCACCGTTCCGGGTAAATGATGCATCATAGCAAGGAAATGTCCAGTTTATATTACACCAGTCCTGAGCGTGTGTGAACCATTTAAAATTAGGACTGGAAGTAGCTGTTGTTGTGGAAGAATGATCCACACATATACAACATAAAGGAAACATTAAGTACGTTTTCCATCTTCATCCCTGCTGAAATAAAACCCAACAGAAACCCTCATAAAATGTGTAATGGTTTTAATGGGAATTACATGGGTTTTAATGGAAACTGTAATAGTCAATGTGGTTCTCTGGTAATTTCTTGCCTTCTACTGGTAGCATGTTGCGTCTAGTGGATACCATTATGGACTATTAATGATAATGGTTTTAATGGATATCTGATGGTCTGTAATGGTATTTGTAGTGGAAGCCATTTGAATTTGTGTTGGGGTTTTTCAGCAGGGATGTTATGTCATAATACAAGAATTCTTATCTTCTCTTTTCATGAACACATACATATAGAGGCAGTGAGAAAAAGAGGATTTCTTCATGGATATCTTACTCTCAGCGGGAATAACAGTGCCAGAGTCCGGCTCTGCGTTCATCAGCTGAACCGCCAGCAGCATCAGCAACACTGGAGCCAAAACACAGCTCGACCTCATCCTGTCTCTCACCAGCGGCCTACAAAACACACAACACTCAAAACCCAAACACTTTCACGCCTTATTAATCCACGAACTGAAAGACAGCATCCATCTAATCCGGACAAGATGCAGACTCATACTGGTGAACCATTACACAAACCTGTCCTACTACATACAGATATATGCGGCAGATACGAACGCTACTTAATTATTAACTCTACACATACTAAGGTTACTTTCTTTTTATTTATTTTTTAAAACTGAAAGAGACCAGAGATACCAACCAACCACACGGAATGAATGCTGCACTTCAGCTGTCTGTGTATAAAGATGCTCCAGCTGTCTCTTCTGCAAACCTACAGGACAATATGGAGCCCTATGTTTTATTCAAAAGAATGGTGGCGTCCTGCGCTCTGATTCGTCCGTTGTGGTCACGTGGGTGGCAGCGACATCCCGCCCATCTTGGTGCTGAGTCTGTTCCGCTTGTTCAGCTGTAATAATAATATTATAAAATAAATGACTGGGGCTTGTACTGTGGATGAGACACACCATCTAAAATGAATAATAAAGAGATTCAGAAACGCGTTATTTTAACAAAGAAATTGTATATTTGTGAGGTTTTCTGTAAGGAGAGATTTATTTAACATTTACAGTATATGAGCCTCTAGTGGCATCCTTTGTGGGTTTTTTTGTGTGTGTTTTTGTTTTTTTAACAGCAAGACGTAGAGATGTTCCTTTAAGTTTTTCACTACATTTTGGGGGTCTTACAGATGTTTATATGAACTAACCTGTTTCACAGGTGTTCCTCAATCTTAAATGTAATTAGAAATGGATAAAAAAAAGTAGATGTGTTGTTCTTACATTTTTTTTTAATGCTATGAGTATATTAACTTATATAAAACAATATATTTAAAATAGGTAGTGGTATAAGAGGAAGATAAAACACTTCAGGAAAACTGCTTTTGGAAATTAATGAACTTTGGGGTGATACCACCATGTTGTTGATTTTGTTTTTCCTATAACAGCACAATAAATATAATGTTAAACTTCCACTTTAATATCATCATCACAGGAATAGCCATGGTGTGAATACTGTAAATACTATTCATAATCCTTAGCCTACAGTTCATCTTCCTAAAATCTTTATACTTTAAATGTATGACTCATTTATGGCAAAAAAATATTTTTTGATTCTATTTTTTAAACATGTATAGCGTTTGTGCCATGAGGGGTCAAATGAATGTACTTGTGTTGTTTTTATGTAATTGTGTAGATACATAATATACACATAATATCTTGAATATTTAATATTCAAGATTCTGCACTATTTCTATGTCCCTAATTAATTGAAAGCAAATTAGTGATACTGACCATGTTAACTGCTTTGTACAAAAGGTCAGATTTTCCTCACACCAAATCTCTTTTATTGAAGAAAAAAGCCACAGTAAAATCAAGTATCACTGTCTGGCGTTTAATTACAAAATAAAAGCCCTCCAAAACTCATGTATGTGTTTTTTTGTCTACGCATCTAGAAACCCATAAAAGGAAAACTCCTTTATTCCACAGACCAGTTTCACCTCAGGATGATAGTACACCTTCTCACAGTGCCACTGACAGAATGACAAGACATTCTGATGGATGTTGAATTTCACATTTAAAAATGCTTAATGCCATTTACATTTGCTTTTCTTATCTAGTCCATTTTGTTTGTTATACTGAAAGGTCAAAACTATCTTTATTACAGGGACACAGATGGAAAGTATCAACAGTAATTATGTATGTATATATATATATATATATATATATATATATATATATATATATATATATGTGTGTGTGTGTGTGTGTGTGTGTGTGTGTGTGTGTGTGTGTGTGTGTGTGTGTGAATTCATTTGATTGTCTGGTTGTTGTGACTTAACCTGAAAAACAGGAAAATACATTTTATAATTACTCATAAATGACAGAAAACACAGCAAACATACATGAGTTTTGGAGGGCTCTTATTTTGTAATTCAATATCAGACAGTCCTGAAATGGTATAAGTGACACTGTGAGAAGGTGTATTATCATCCTGAAATTCATCTGTGGAATCAAGGAGTTTTATTTTTATGGGTATTTAAATGTATAGACAAAACAACACATATATAAGTAACATGTGATTACATCTCCAGTCGTATATCTATCATGTTGTGTATTTATGCTTAAACAGGTTGATGTGTACGAAAGAAACAATAGCACATTCAGTACAATAAACAAGAAGGTGTAATATTATTCTGAGGTGAAATTAATCTAGTCTGTGGAAACAAGTAGTTTATTCAAGGCCTTGATGCGCACATACAAGACCTTGCCTGGAACAGCACCACCCTACCTCAACACTCTCCTTGAGGTTTATGTTCCCTCACGCAATCTGTGATCAGTTAACAACCGACACTTAGTAGTGCCTGCTCAGCGTGGCTCAAGGTCCCTTTCCAGAACCTTCACACTAACTGTCCCTCAGTGGTGGAATGAACTTCCAACCTCAATCTGGACCACAGAATCTGTCACTATCTTCAAAAAACAGCTAAAGACCCACCTCTTCCGTGAACAATTAACTAACCCCTAAATATCCAACCCCACATTATCCTTACAATAAATACAATAAATATAATAAATACAATAAATAAATAACTTACTCTGGCTCTTACACCTCTAATCTGCACAATTTTCCTTTTGTAGAACTCAGTTAATAAATCTTGTATGGTAGCACTACTTGTATTGTTCTCCGCTTGATATATCGCTTTGCTTGTGTTTCCTCATTTGTAAATCGCTTTGGATAAAAGCGTCTGCTAAACGAATGAATGTAAATGTAGTCTCCTTTTAATATAAATCTGAATTCACAGACAAAACCGCATAGACAGAGAGATAGAACAATAGATAGAATGATAGATAGATGAACGATAGATAGAACATAGAACAATAGATAGATAGATAGATAGATAGATAGATAGATAGATAGATAGATAGATACATTAATGTTTGACAGACAGACTGGCTGAATAATGTCGTAAAAAAAATCTTTCCAGCAGAAGTCCAAAAACCTCAGAGAAAGAAAGAAAGAGAGCGAGAGAGAGAGAGAGAGCGAGAGAGAGAGAGGGAGAGAGAGAGAGATGGGGGGAGGGGGGGGGTTGTGGATGTCAAAATAATCAAACTTTATTGAAACAATCGACAGTCTGCAGAAAGTCTGAATTCTACACACACAAACATGTCTTTATATACTTTTCTGAAACAGTAAACTTTATCTGTAGGAGGGGTATTAATCTCCCCTAAGATTATGGGACACAAACCCCACAAATTTATGAGAAATTATTATTTACAATACTACACACAGTGGAAATAGGTTTTTTTGTGTGTGTGTGTGTGTGTGTGCGTGTGTGCGCGCGTGCGTGTGCTTTTAGGTAGTCTGTTAAAATGCCGGAACTAATTATTCGCCTTTTTCCAAGATGGCGTCGATGAGGGACAGCGACACCGGCCTGTGGCTTCACAACAAACTCGGCTCTACGGACGAGTTGTGGACGCCTTCGAGCATCGGCTCTCTGCTCACCGTGTCGGTTATCGACAACATCCGACTGTGTTTCTCCAATTTATCTCCTCCGGTGAAGCTGAAACTGCTGCTCGGCATGCTGCATCTCCCGCGCAGGACTGTGGACGAGGTGGGGCTGAGGTTATACTGTGGCCCAATCCCAAACGCCTCAACATGTAACACTGTAGTGCACTACCTAGGGCGTACCAGCCTTTACGTACTGCCTGCGTAGTGCACTTGCGTAGGGAATAGCGTTGCGTTTGGGATTGGACTAAGGGTCTTAGGAGCTGTAGCAGGATTAGCCAGGTGCAAGAGTTGCTATTTAGTTTGCAACAAAAATAGATGATAAAATAATATAGATATCTAGGGCGGTGTGAGGATCAGTGCAGTTCAGCAAACAGCAATAAATGTTCATGCATTTATTAACACAAAGCAAAATAATAATAAAAAGTAGAAAAGGATAAAGTTTGGTCAGCAGTCGAGGCTAACAAGCTAAAGTGGCTAAACTAGTCAGAGAAGCATATGGTTTTTGTATTGTATAAAGTCACCGGTGCGGTTTGTGATGTGGAATTGATTTCCTGCACCGTTTCTTGTAATAAGTTGTGAACAGTGTTGTAGTTAATGATGAAATGAACGTGATGCTGTCGGTTGGTTAGTAACAAGCCGAAACTTGGCGCTTCAGTGAGGCTGATGGAGTTGGGCGGAGTTTTCCTCTTACACTTTCAACACTGCTTCTGGACAAACTCTTCACTTTTACTTTTTCATTACCGGCATTTTAATTCGGTCGCACTTTGGACTATAATACTATTCATTTAGTTAATTCTGGACGTGTTGTATATATTGTTTACTGCAGCCGTGTTAAGTAGTGACTTTGTTGTTATAGGTTCATTGGCCACGCCCCCTTTATTGAAGAATTGTGTTAATTTCAAGTCCTCATGAAATCAAAATTGAAGCTTCGTGACTTTTAGTAGGAATATGTTCGGTTTATATATATATATATATATATATATATATATATATATATATATATATATATATATAAAAGCTAGTGTGAGTCAAAACAATGCCAGAAAGATATGAGTTGAAAATGTACAGTCTCTCTGTACCACCGAAACGGATCTACAGTTTTGATGACATCATTCTGCACTTCAGCTTCACGTCAGATTTTCTGTCCAATCAAATGCTTGGTAGAATCTGATGCGTCTTGCCTCCGGCTTTCATTTTTTTAAAAATCACCTTGCTGTTTTTGAGCGAGAGAAATCATATCAGCGAGCATGTGTCGTAAATAAACGCGTTTGACTTTTTGAGTGTGCGTGTTTTATTCGGTTTTCCTACTGTAAGTTGGTTAAGAAGGAAATGGCTTCATTCACGTTACTGCTCGGACTCGCGTCCGTGATGCTAAATGCCAAGTACAGCTTAGCTCATGCTGTGAGGTAACGCTATTGGTGATTTAAAAATGTGGAGGAGCCACTCGATCTGTCCCGACCTGACTTCCTGTTTCAGTGGAAATGATGTCAACACATCAAATAACGCTGCATGTTTTAAGGCACTTGCACACGCAACTTACTTAAATATGAAATTACCATTGCAAAGCTTTTCTGGTCAAGTTTAGGATATGTACACACCTTAATCACACTAATAACCTTGTGTGGGAGTTTTCACCGCATTTTGTGACAGGACACGTACACACACGGCAGTGCTCAACCGTTTGACGGCAAACAAGAGAGCAGGCCGCATCCGAAACCACGTACTTACCTACTATATAGTGGGTGAAATACGTGTATTTCTATATACTATATAGTAGGTAAGTACGCGGTTTTGGACGCAGCCCACAGCTTCAAGCAGTCGTCTATTTGCACATACAGCATGATAAATGATTAACTGCACTTGAAGCTTTCATAAAATTAAAAATGAAACACCCAAAACTGTATACGGTACCATAACGAAGACCAACTGTCTGTCACGTGAAATTCTGGAGGGACCGTCGGACGGCGTGGCACGGTTGATCTATGTTCTTTAACATGTAAAACGGGTACATGAAAGGAATATACTAAAAGCGACTCATGTAAACACCTTAATCACTATATTGCCTTATTCAGAATAAGGTCAATAATTAGATTGAGATTAGACTGCTGTCCATGTAAACATAGTCACTGACAGTCATGACAGGTGATTACACAGGGACATAAACGCCCTAGATCTGATCACCATTTGGACTGAGATTTTTTTTTGCCCATTCCGGTGAAGTCAGCAGTGATTGAAAAAGCACATGTCCCCAATGAAATGAACGCAGAAGATGGATTACTCCATCATGCTGTCCTTTGGGGAGAAAGTAAAAGTAGATAGATAGACTAAGTAGAACATTTCCACTCAAACTACAAATTACACAAGAACACAGAGCTGTAAGTTTAGTGGTTTTTTGTTTTTTTTGTTTTTTTTTTTGTTTTGAATGGAGGGTTTGGGCCTATAACCTCTATTTACTGTGTTTGCTCTTCATGCAAGATTATACCCAATGGACATATAAAGAATTAGGCAGTGTGAAGGCACTGTGCTTTAACTTGTGTCCTCTATTTATGTGCATGATCTGTGTTGTGTCAGTAGCAGCGTTAACTACACGAGGGGATCTGGTTGTTGAATTGATAGATCGGTCAAATCTGTAAACCGAAGCTGCCTTCATGTGCTCCTCAGAGGTCCTGTTTCCAACGTGTGAAATTGTAGTTATGAAGTGCTCCTTAAAATGTTGACATCCCACTAGGTAGCTAGCTTTATCTCTTTATTGTGAAAATTACATAGTGCAACCATTTGATACAGATGTAGACCAGTGTCTGTGTGATGGTGTAGAGTGTACAGTCCAGAGACGGGAGCTGTACTGTCCAGTAGTGTCTAATTTTCCTGTTTAGTGAGCATGCACTGACCTACACAGTATTTACTAAGGCTGGGCGATATATCGATATGGTGATAAATTATTACACGATATACTTTTCTGAGATATTGTTGGTATGTATTTTTTATTTTATTTTTAATAATTACAAATTAAATGGTACTGAACGGATGCTGTTGATTTGATGTAATTTTTAAAAACTTTTAATCTTTGTCTTTATAGCAATGAAAGATAAGTATTGACAAACTCAGTTTAAGAAACTATTCCTTGACCATTCCTCTGGTGTGAGAAAAATGAAAGAGCAGTAACATAACATAACACAATTCGGTTTTTAAAACTGTTTCCAAAGTTCCCAGTTGTATTCACTGCATGTGACAGTCAGGTGCGACTTTTAGGTTGACGGCTTGCATTTAGACGACTTCCAATAGCACATGACTGGAATGTAGCAGCATTTTAATAACAGAATACATTCTGAGTTCTTCTGTTTTTGTGTATATCTCATACTGAATTGTTTCAGAAGTGAAAACAAAATCTAAGATAAAACCAAGGCAAACTGAGTAAACACAATACAGTTTTTAAATGATAATGTTCTTTATTGAAGAAAGAAAGTGATCCAATGCCAACTGGGCCTGTGTGAAAATGTATTTGCCCCCGTAGTTACTAATTCCCCGAATCACTGAAACTGCATTCATAATGGGTTTCAGCTGGACTAGACACAACCAGACCTGATTACTGCAAACACTGTTCAATCAAATTAACACTTAAATAGAACTTTTTCAACAGCATGAAGTTGGTCAAAAGGTCTTACACAGTAACACACTATGCCAAAAATTGAAAGAAAGTGCAGTAGTGATGAGGAAGAAACTGACTGAAATGCATCAGTCTGGGAAGGGTTACAAAGCTATTTTAAAGGCTCTGGGACTCCAAAGAACCACAGTGTGGGCCATTATCTCCAAATAGAAAAACTCGGCACAGTAGTGAACCTTCCCAGAAGTGGCCGACCTTCCAAAATTCCTCCAAGAGCACAGCAATTACTCATCCAGAAAGTCTCAGTAGAGCCAAGGACAACAGTGAAGGGCCTACAGGCCTCTCTTGCACCAATGAAGGTCAGTGTTCATGACCCCACTATCAGAAAGAGACTGTGCAAAAATGGCATCCATGGAAGAGTGGTGAGGCGAAAACCACTGGTAACCCGGAAGAGCATTAAGGCTCGTCTGAATTTTGCCAAAACACACCTTGATGATCCTGGGAGGATGTTCTGTGGATTGATGAGTTGAAAGTGGAACTGTTTAGAAGACAGGGGTCCCGTTACATCTGGCGTTAACCAAACACAGAATTCCACAAAAAGAACATCATACCTACGGTCAAGCATGGTGGTGGTAGTGTGATGGTGTGGGGATGCTTTGCTGTTTCAGGGCCTGGACAACTTGCAATAATTGAGGGAAACATGAATTCTGCTCTCTACCAGAAAATCCTAAAGGAGAATGTCCGGTTTTCAGTCTGTAAGTTGAAACTCAAGCACAACTGGATTATGCAGCAAGACAATGATCCAAAGCATATGAGTAAGTCCTAGTCCTAGAAGGAAGTTATCGGAAGTGTTTGGTTGCAGTTATTGCTACTAAAGGTGGCACAAACACATTTTAAGTTTAAGGGGGGCAATTCGTTTTCCACATTGGTGATGTGTGATTGCTTCAATAAAAAAAAATCTAAATAAAAAACTGTTGTGTGTTTACTCGGATTACCTTTGTTTTATGTCGTATTTCATTTGAACTAACGTTCAATGAAAGATTTCACGTGGAAAATAGGGCCAGCTGATGAGCATGTCAAGGCAGCAGTATATGTGATTATGCTATCAGTGAGGTGTATCCTGGGTTTTATACAGTGTTAATGCAATCACGATTAAAAAAAATAGCGGGAGTAATTGCCTACATCAGCTCACCTATGGGTTTAATCAGAGCTACTGTCATTTGCAGCTGAAAGTAATGTCACTAACAAATTGTTGACGTTCGGAAACTGTTTAACTGAACTGTTCAGCTATGTGTAATTAATTATAAGTGCTTATAGCAAAGTGGGAAATATGAGAACAACATGATGTCATAGACGCGGTCACAAGGCATGTTTACACGCATGATCATTTATCATCTGATAATCTGCGGCAGATTACTTCCATCTGTTGTGATGAGTTTAATAACGTAAACTTGAAACAGTGAAGCAATCCTGATTTCTGATCCGTTTGTCCTTCTCAGATGAAGGATGCTCTGTCAGAAATCATTCAGTTGGCCACAGTGGACTCCGAGCCCTGGGTGCTGATGGTGGCCGACATCCTCAAGTCCTTCCCAGAGACGGGTTCTCTCAATCTGGACCTGGAGGAGCAGAACCCCAACGTGCAGGACATCCTGGGAGAGCTGAGAGAAAAAGGTCAGCACGTTCATGAAATGAAAGGTCATCACGTGATTTCCATCGACTGTACTGTTCGGTTCCTTTCACAGTGTGTAAACTTACCTCAAATGTAGGCATGTTTTTTTGTGCTTAAAGTTTGCTTCTCTAGATTTGCACTAGAGCTCTGAGGCTAATATTGCTAACGAGTAAGAAAAACGGAAAAGCTTAAATGCTTGCCTCAGGAGACACAGTGTGGCTCAGTAACACCATTAGCACATTTCATCGAATAGAAGTAGTCGTCTCAAAGGATGGTGTACACCATTGCTATTGAATCCTCAAATCTGATTGGTCAGAAGGCGTTGATTAATTTCCCATAACTGCAGCTCTGATCGTAGTGTCGGCTGTAAAGTCAAAGCAGAGGTTTATATGAATGCACTCATTTTTCCTCTACTATTATGTGAGTAATAGTTGATGTAGTGGTGTTCCTTTCAATTTTTCACTATGTGAGAGTCTTCAGGACAGGGAAGCGTGCACGTTTGTGGTTTCTCAGTCAAATGAAAAACTGTTTTTGTGTCTTATTCACATCAAGAAGGAGAAAAAAACAGAGGGAGGTGGGTGAGGAAACGACTGTTTATATAGCTGCTAGGTGATAACGGGGCCTAATTAGTTTCATAGACATTCCACAACGTTAAAAGTAACTATAAATGGGGGGGGGAAATGTATACTTATTTAGTAATTTTTTAAAAATTGTTGGCAAATTGCTGTGGTATAAGAGGAATAAAATACTTCAGCATGTTTTGTGATTGGAAAACAACAGGCCATATCACACCATCCTGTCGCTGATTATTTTCCAGCACACTCTGTAGTGTTTTATTCCTAATTAAACTATGTGTTGAGTTGAAGCTATATTCTAATTTTAATCATTTTACATTTACAATCCCACAATGCACCACATAACCCGTGGAGCATCCATTGTGTAAATTTCATCTTTAGCTGAAGCGTTTATCTAAATTGCAGACTTATCGTTTGTGACGCTGTGTTGAGCCTGTGTTCGCTTTCACCTTGCAGTGAGTGAGTGCGAGGCGTCGGCCATGCTGCCTCTTGAGTGTCAGTATCTGAATAAGAGTGCTTTGACCACGCTGGTGGGTCCCCTCACACCTCCCATCAAACACTTCCAGCTCAAGAGAAAACCCAAAAGTGCTACACTGAGAGCTGAGCTCCTCCAGAAGTGTAAGTGTTAGTGTGTGTGTGTGTGTGTGTGTGTGTGTGTGTGTGTACATCAGAGTAATGGCTTCATTCAGTGTAATATGTGTTAATAACCGAATTTAGGATCTAGGATCTCTGAGCGTTTGTGTATTCATCTTGCAGCCACAGAAACCGCACAGCAGCTGAAGAAAACCGCAGGAGTGCCTTTCCACGCTAAAGGACGAGGTCTCGTCAAGAAGATCGACACTACAAGTGAGTTAGATAACACGATGTCGAGCTTTCTGCTGTTCTTGTGCACTCTTAAGTCTGCCACGTGCACACACACAGAATGAACTAATGTTCTTCAACTTCCACATCAGCGCCGCTGAAGGGGATTCCCAAAGCTCCGTTCCGCAGCCCCACCGCACCCAGCATGTTCCCTTCCAGTAACAGGGCACCCATCACCCCGACTCGCACGCCGCTGCGCAAAGAGAGAGGGGTCAAGGTAAAGGCTTCACCACACGCCCACCACTTCTCCAGCAGCTGTTTGCACATTTGGTTCTCTACACATAATGTTGGCCATGCCGCTGGATGAACGCCAATGTTTACTGAGCATCAAGAGCAATACATCACGTAGAAGATGAAACTTCCTCTGCTTGTTGTGTTTATCATAAGCTGTCTTCTTCAATCTCCTTTTAGTTATTAGACATCTCAGAGTTGGACATGGTCGGAGCAGGCAGAGAAGCAAAGAGGAGAAGAAAGACACTGGGTACTTCAGAGTTGTAGTACTTAAAGCACTTTACTGTGAGCAGCTGTTGGATTTGTAGTTTTCTCCTCTTCTTCTTTTTTTTGACAACCACTTCCTGTTCCCCTCTCAGACACTGAAGCAGGAGAGAAGGTGGCCAAAGAGGAGGCAGTGGTGGAGAACGCAACCCCCGACTATGCTGCTGGTCTGGTATCTGCACAGGTGTGTAATAAATGAGCGAAAAATAAACATCTTTGTAAATGTCAAGTATGATACAGACTATATCTTGTCATTCAGCCACCTAAGTTTGCTGTAATATAGATTTGTGCTATATATGATTTAGTATGAATAATTAAATCCACTGATTTGTTTGTCAGAAATTGGGGTCATTGAACAACGAGAGCGCGCTACCGTCGACCAGCTACCTCCCAGCCACGCCCAGCATGGTGCCCTCCTCCTCTTACATTCCCAGCTCAGAGACGCAGCAGGGTGAGACGCAGCACCATCACCTAATACAGCTGTTATTATACTGATGCAGCTGTGTGATGCAGACTAATGTATTGGGTCCAGTGAGGGCAAACAGTGGACAACTTGCATTACACATTTTTTTAAGATGTCATTTGAAAGGAAGGAATGTGATATTATTGCGAAAATAAAGAAATAAACAAACAAACATGATGTAAAATGGGCAATATGGTAAATATATCGTGTTATTCAAAGACATTTTGCCTAGCAAACTGTATTAGGATGGGCACATTTTAAAATACAAAGATTATATAAATAATATATCTCAACATGTAATTGATTTTTATCATGTTTTTATATAATGTCAGGGGGAAAAAATAATACAAGTAAGCCATAATCCAAGGCTAGGTGTGCGTTACATGATTTTAACGCGTGACGTGGAGGAAAAGAACCTGACGTGAAGCGGAGTGCGTTAAAATGGTGTAACGCACACCTGGCCGTGGATTATCCCTCTTCTACCATGGTCACTTGCCAGCAATTGACAAGTTAAAGCTATCGTTGTTGTTTGCAGCACAAAATTTGACTTAAGTAACGGTTAATTTTCATTAGTTATTTTATAGACGGGTCGTTAGATCTAGAATTCTGCCCTCTCTATATCATACACAGAAATAAAGTAGAGTTTTAACTACTATGAGGAGCTGTGACTGTATGTTACTATGGTTACAACTGTGTATAGGCAGCGCATTTATTTAGAACTTTATTTATTAAACTGACTGGACAAACTTGTGCATTGTACGGCTTGAACACACACCTTCCAGCCAATAAGAATTGAGTATTCAGACAGACCGGGGTATAATCGGTGTTCTTCAACTTTTGTGACTTTATTTGAAAGGCATCGTTATAACATATGAATAATCATTATTTTTTTGTGCCTGCTTTCCTTTAGCCAGCACAGGTGCTACAAACCGGCAGCCCGAGGAATCGACGGCAAGCGGCGCCGCAGCCTCGACGCTCCCGGGTCAGTTTAAACAGAGAGCGCCCATGTACAACGCCAGCACTGCCAGTCCCACAGCTCCCACCTCTCCCACCACGCCCGCCAGCACACCCCACAACAACACCCCTCCCACCGCCGCCACTGCAACACAACCGGACACGGCCACGCCTCCATCCACCACCGCAGCTCAAGCCACGCCCACGCCTGCCCCCCAGCAACCTCAGCCCAAAAAGAATCTATCGCTCACGGTAATGACAGCATACTCCACTGATCTTACACTCTCCAAGGCCTTTCTCAGAGTTTCACCTTCTCTTAATTCGTCTTTGTTTTTGTTTTTTTTAATCACTACAGAGAGAACAGATGTACGCCGCACAGGAAATGTTTAAGACTGCAAACAAAGTCACCCGACCCGAGAAAGCTCTTATCCTGGGCTTCATGGCAGGATCGAGAGGTACTGTAACCAGGAACATGCGTTGTATATTCTTTCCTTTATCACCTTTTACACTCTCGTGCTAATATATATGCATATATTCACATTCCGCTACAATAACTGAAACCCAGCTACACTAATTAACAATAAATAAATAAACTAACACCTGAAGTAGATCTGTTAATAAATAGATCCTCAGCCCTCAGCTTGAGAGATGAACTCCATAAAATCTCAGTTCGCTGTTGGATGAATAATTCAATGTTGCACAAGCATCGTAGGCATCACAGCAATAAATAAAGCACATAATTAGCATGCCAAATACTTTCCTATATTTCAGGCTCAATACAAAATATGAGGAATGCTGTATGTGTAAATACCCACTAGGTGGTGGTATATCTCCATAAATGATGCTGACTGTTGAGTGTTTTAACTATGCAGATAACCATGACTAATTGTCATATTTTTCAAATAAAAATAATTTGAATATAACCACACTTTTTTAAAAATCATAACCTGACATGACCTGCATATAGAATTACAAATATGCTTTTATATCCATGTAGCATTGGTGATTTGTTGATCTAAAATAATCACTGTTATTTATTGATGACCAAACATTAACAACAAAGTCCAAGGAGAAATCCAGAGTGTGCACAACAGCTTACTCCCTAACTATAAAATATTAACAGCAGACACATGCAGTGTAGCTTCCAAATGAACAATATGTGCCGGTGTGATAAATGGGGAAACGTATGGCCGAAAAATCGGCTTGCCTGATCTATTCCCGTAAGGATGATATACTAGCTTGGTCGTCTATGCCAAATCCCCGTAAGGCCGATATAGCGGCTTTACAGTGTAAACGTTATCCCTGTAAGGCCGGTTGATGACGTCACGACGTGATTACGTTATTATGCCGGCATTACGATGAAGATCCAAGCGTGAATATTGGTGTAATAGTAGAAGTGAACTAAAAATGCCAAAGCGAAAAGCTAATCGTGTTCCAGCTAAAGTTACACCTACAGTGAATTTGGGTACATCTAAAACAGTGAAAAAAAGAAAACGTACACAGTTACACAGGCGAGAGCGAGGATTCTAGATAGTGACAGCAGTGAAAGTTCAGGCGATGTTGAAACCGAAACTGATAGAGACGCAAACTCTCCTGATTCAGACCCTGCTCCGTCTTCATCTTCAGCATCAACCAGTGCGACTGACACTGCAGGGGTCCGGAGTCATAACGGGACAATTTCTGTGCATTCGTGAAAACACTACCTGCTGGTCTGATTATCACCAGAAACTTGACTTTTGGCGCTAAAATGCATTTATTTATTTATTATTTATAAAGGCATTGACCACGCTGATACTCGTATGGTACTTCTAAATGAGCAGAAGGATTTTATCGAGCATTTTTCGTAATTTCTCTAGTTAAGAATTGTGCTCTAAGTTTAGTAAAAACACTGAACTGCTTCATTTTCAAAGTAATATTACACAAATACATTATTATAAGTTGTTTCAAGGCCTAAAAATGTTCAAATTAAAATGTTGATTTTGGCCGAGGAACTCAGGGTTGGCGTGCTGTATCTCTGGGGAATATAGGCTTATGTTTCTCTGGGGAATATAGGCATAATACTGTGGGTAACTTGGGGGTAAGAGGGTTAAGATTAATAGAAACTGATTGTAGTACATATGCAGTATTTATATACATTAGATCGCAATATGTGATTTCGACACACCGTGTAGGAGTGGTGTCTGTCCTGGGAGCTTGACGTGTACACGTCCAAACTTGTCTCGTTCTCACTCTTACAGAGAACCCATGTCCGGAGCAGGGTGACATCATCCAGATCAAGCTGAGCGAGCACACAGAGCTTCTTCCTAAAGCGGACGGTACAGGCAGTACTACCATGCTGGTGGACACGGTGTTTGAGATGAACTACTCCACAGGCCAGTGGACCCGCCTCAAAAAATACAAACCCATCACCAATGCATCCTGAGGAGCTGGAAAACACACACACACACACACACACACACACACACACACACACACACACACATACATACACACATCAATCACATTGTCTTTTGAAGAAGGCAACACACACACATCATATATTTGATCTGAGAAACACACACACACACACACACACACAGAGTATCTGGGCCAAAACGACAGACTAAGAAACTGTCTTGATGGTAAAGTCGTGTTTAAGCGGAGTGAGGTGGACTTCTTATTTTGCTAAGCTCACTTCCTGTCTATGTTCCTGTATTGCCAAAAGTCAGGGAACTACTTTCTACATATATATATTTTTTTTGTTTTCTGGTTTGTAATACGTTCTTTAATTATCATTGCCCGGTTGTTGAAGATGGGTTGGAATAGAGGTGGGGTTGTTGCTCCGGGACGTTTTTAGCTTCTTTGATTGACCCCTGTATGTTTGGCCTTACACGCCGTTACATGTTCCAAAACACACAAACATGTCCATCTGTTTCAATGTGAGAAAATGAGAAAATAATTACATTTGCAAAAAAGAAAAAAAAAGATAAACCATAGGTTGTTTGCTGGTTAGATATTTTTGGAGAATGATTGTTTGTTCTTCAGTCATCAGGAGAAGGAAAGAAATAAATCGATCCATGTCCGGACCAGAAAGCGTGTGTTCGCTGATTTTAACGTGTACCTGAATTATCGTTTTAGTTTGAAGCTTTAAAGGAGCGGTTTGTAATTTTAATGCCTTCTGCCTATGCAAAGGGATTGAAGGGAATATACTACATATTATCCCTTACCTTCAGCTCATCAATATAGACATGCTGCAATATTCATAACTCCAACTGGGAAAGTCCAAAGAAAAAGCTCCCTCAGCACGAATTTCCTGTATGTAAACTTGGGACCCGGAGTTCAGCAAGTGACGTCAAATCAACATGGCTGCTCACAGCTCATAGTATCTGATAAACAAAGTAGCACTTCTTAACTTTAAATGAGTTATGCTGTATATATTAGTTGCTTTAGATCAATCAGCATACAGACTAATTAACTTGTTAAATCTAGAAGACTGACTCGCTGTAGTTTCTTTTATCCAATCATCCATCCATTTTCTGTACCACTTATGAAGGGTTGTGGGGGGCCTGGCGCCTATCCCAGGGGACTTTGGGCACAATGCGAGGGACCAACACAATCTCGCACACATTCACACACCATAGACATTTTAAAAAAAATTTTTAGAGATGCCAATCAGCCTACAACACATGTCTTTGGACTGGGTGAGGAAACCAGAGTACACAGGGGAGACCTCCAGAGCATGGGGAGAACATGCAAACTCCGCACACACAGGGTGGAGCTGGGAATAGAACCCCCAACCCCGGAGGTTTAACCACTAACCACTAAGCCACTGCCCTGCCTAGTTTCTTTGTAAAAATATATATGGCCAAAAGTTTGTGGACACCTGACCAACATGTCCAAATGTACATGTTGAACATCTCATGCCAGATTTAGTTACCCTTAACCTCCACTCTTCTGAGAAGGCTTTCCACTAGACTTTGGAATGTGGTGGTGATTTGTGCTCATTCAGCTACGAGAGCATTAGCGAGGTCATTCATTGATGTCATGTGAGGAGTCCTCGGGTGCAGTCAGCATTTCAATTCCTCCCAAAGGTGTTCAGTGGGGTTGAGGTCAGGGCTCTGTGCAGGCCATTCAAGTTCTTCTAATCCAACCCTGGCGAACCAGGTCATCATGGAACTTGGACCTTTGTGCACAGGGGCATTGTTATTCCGGAACATGTTTGGGCCTCTTGGTTCCAGTTAACAGGAACTGTAATGTTACGGCGTACAAAAACATCCTATGCAATTACGTGCTACCAACATTGTGGTAATAGTTTGGGGAAGACTCACGTATGGGTGTAATGGTCATGTGTCCACAAACCTTTGGCCTTATAGTGTAGATTGGGCTTTATTAAAACCAGCCAGCTGTTTCGTTTTCCACTGCCTTGAAGCTCATTTTCTGGGTGGTTTGGAGGTTGTAAAAAAGGGGGTTATTAATTACTAATTAATTAGTAATCTTAATGAATCAGATTATTAATCAGAGTACTTGTCAGCCCCCCCCCCCCCCCCCCCCCCCCACACACACACACACACACATGAAGGTCTGATTTACATCTCTTATTTGTCCAACTTTAATTAATGGAAATGCCTAATATATTTTATTAAAGGAATGTTTGTCAAAATATGAAACAGTTCCAGTTAATCTATTCACCCCTCCTACCAGGCCCACTGAGAATCACCTGGAGCCCTTGTGTGCATGTGCAAGCATGCCATAACCTTCAGCATAGCAACAAAATGACTTATGACGCAGTATTAGCAACTAGTACAACTGTCCTACACAATCCTTTCTTCCTCTTGTGTTATACACATGAGAGTATTACTACACTTTCTCTTTTTTTTTTCTTTCATCTCGGTGCTTATTTTCCACCTTAGATGGCAAATGAAAAGCACAGACTGGAAAAGCTATAATTCCTTTATGACAGGTGGAGTGTTTCCTTTCAGCTGATGGCAAACTGATTTGAATAGATCCCAACCTGATGTAAAATTGGTAAGCCATTAAATAATGCCATTAACGAGGCTTTTAACATCATCTTTTTTATTTATTTGCTTATGTTTTGTGCCATTCATCTCCTTTTGAAACCTGTGCTGCTGATAGAATCCATCAGAAAGTCCACGGATGCTAGTTTTGTAAAACTCAAACTGATTTAATAACTCGAGTAAACACAAGGAAAATTAGATTTGTAATATATTTATTAATCATTGTTAGTGAAGGTAGCATGGGTCCACCAGCTCCATGTGGTCCAGTTCCTCAGGTGGTTCCTGGGTTTCTCCAGCCTCCGAAAGCTTTCTCCAGATACAGAGCCACAGCTAGTGTTAGACGGTCCTGCAGCTTCCCTCCCACCACCTGCACACCGAGGGGCAAACCCTCCTCACTCAGCCCCAAAGGACACTGGGTAACAGGTAGGGCCAGTGCATTGAAGATCCCTGCAAACAAGTAAGGGACAATGCTTGAATCATGAATATGACTGAATGACGAATATGATTCCTGGTTTAAGTGTATGCCTCATGTGGTGTTACCTGTGTAGGAGAAGTTATATACTGTGAATAATGGATGATGGTGTTTGGGGGCCAGCAGAGGATGAGAGGGGTACAACAGCACGCCGTCTGTCCCCAACACCTTGTCCATGTCACGCTGTAGTGCCTCCTTCATCTTGAGGTAGTACGGTGATGATTTGCTACCCTTAAGAGCCAGACCTGTACAATCCATATCGAGGAGTGGATCATTACAAGGGCTTTTATTCAGACATTTTCTATATAGGGCTGATGTGTGAGGGTTTTGTTGTCTTGTAATGTACAGGTTTGTGATTTTATTTGGTGCATTACCTATGGAAGCTAGTGTGTGGTCAGATTTCCCAAAAATCCGCTTGATCAGTTCCCACACCGGCCACACGGTCGAGCCTCCATCTGCCATCAGCTCTGCAAAAGGCTGTGGTGGCTGGAACAAAAACACACACCCAGAAGAGGGAGTACAGCAAAACTGCCCCTCAATCATCCTTCCCTCAGTGACCCTTGATATAATCTACAATGCATATGATGTACGAGTATGTTTTAAAATAATGAAAACCGTACTATTAGAGCATTCAGAAACAAACCTTTCCATCTTTATCTGGCAGATCCATGCACGTTTCCCAGATCTGGCTTGAGTACTTCAGCTGTGGAAAGCTCATTTCCTTAACTTTGACTCCCAAATCTGCCTCTATTCGCTGAATCACCTGCAAACACCAATAACAACAAAAACACACCAAGGCTTTGGCATTTGTTTATTCAATGTAATTGATACAGAATTATTAGAAACTGCCCAGAATCCCACCTTTCTCTGTGCTTCAACCAGCTGTTTGTCCACAGGGGATGTCCACAGAGATCCACCATCATCTGCCACTGAGAAGAAACGAAGCTTCTTCAGGTCCACCTCCGAGGACAGTGATAGTCTGTGACGATACATGAGGGCAAGATTTTAGCATGCGTCAACATTTTCTTCAGTAAATATATTTCCTATGAGGCTATTCACATGAAATTTGGTGTCACACAAGAAATATCTCATGGTGGGTAAAAGCAAAGAGCTCTCCCAAAGACCATCGCAACCTTATTATTGCGAAACATTGATGGAATCGGATACAGATGTATTAAAAAACTTCTGAATCCTCCAGTAAGCGCAAGTGGAAGCAACATCACTCCATCATCAACCGGCCAGGCACAGGACCTCCTCACATGATTTCTGAGCAGGGAGTCAGAAGAATAGTCAGAAGAGAGCCCAAGAGCCAAACTACCACTCGGAAAGAGCTCCAGAAGCACTTGGAGGCAGCAGGTGCCATCGTCACAGAGAAAACAATAAGCAATACACTTCACTGCTCACGCTCACCCTGCAAGACTCCATTACTAAAGAAAAGGCATGTCAATGCTCATTTAAAGTTTGCTACAACTCATTTGGAAGCCTAAGAAATACTGGGAGAGTGCAGTCTGGTCAGATGAGAGCAAAATTGAACTTTTTGTCTGTCATATTACACACCATGTTTGGAAAAGAAATGGCACTGCACATCACCCTTAAAACACTATACCAACAGTGAAGTTTGGAGGCGAAAGCATCATAGTGTGGGGCTGTTTTCCATCACATGGTGATGAATGGAGCCCTTTACCGGGAGATACTTGAGAAGAATCTGCTGCCATCCACCAGGATGATGATGAGACGTGGGTGGACCTTCCAGCAGGACAAAGATCCAAAGCATACAGCAAAGGAAACTCTCAATTGGTTTCAGAGGAAAAAAATCAAGGTGTTAGAATGGCCCGGTCAATCACGTGACTTGAATCCAATTGAAGAAGATTCAAAGACGATATGTTTAGAAGAACGGGCGAAAATCATACCTGAATACTGGGCCGATTAATTTCTTCATACAGGAAGTGTCTTGAAGCCGTCATAACAAACAAAGGCTTCTCCACTAAGTATTAAATACATTTCAGTTAGCGTGTTCCAATACTTTTTTCCTGTGTCATTCCTCTTTATTACACATAACTTTATTTATGGACTTTAATGTTGTGAATTCTTTATATTTCTGGATTTCTTAAGCTAATACTGATGTCTGGTGAAAATTTCATGTGAATAACCACATTGCTAACATATTTACTGAAAAAAATGTTGACACGTTCAATACTTATTTCCCCCCGCTGTAGTTCTAACATATTTTTGGCCACATTTATCCCATTAATATGACAGTTGATTTTTGTCATTGTTATAACGTTGTAGATGTGTTTACTTGTCTGCATTTGCTCCAGCCATTATCTTCAGCATAGGCAACAGGTCTTCAGCATAGCGACACATTGGACCTGTACTCAAAATGTCCTCCTGAAGTCCAGACGTAGGAGGGAGTTGGCCTTCATTACAGACTATTCCTGCAACACACACACACACACATACTCCTTTAAGCCTAACTATTGTAAGTTTGAGTTCCAGAGTTGTAAAATGAATAAATTGTCTCAGAGCAAGCTGGTGATGTTAGGCAGCAGGGAGCTGAGCACTCTTATAAACCAGGGATTAATATGACACATATACTCCTCATACTTCATACACTTCATGCTTAATAGTTCCCAGCCAATTCTTAGCCAGCAACTAAAAGTCTTCTTAGTATGTAAGGCACATTTAAATCATGTACCTCACGTACATGCACACAATCTGACCTGCTGTATAGCATGTGCCAGACACATGGAGTCACACACCTGGAGTCCCTTTGTGTCCAAATATGCCGTTAAAGAAACACGGCATTCGAATGCTGCCTCCAATATCCGAACCAACCCCGATCAAGGAGCCCCCGCTGGCCAGAATACTGCCCTCTCCACCTACAAGGGGAAGAGAGGAGGAGAAACACCCACACTGCTCTACCATAAAGACATTACTTTGTAGACATCATAACATTTTAGATTTATAACATTATAGTACATAATTATCCATCTATCCAGTCATCTATCCATTCATGCTGCTCTCTCTCAACCTTTGTGTATATTCCAAAGATGCCTTAATCATATGACCTTTGACCCCTGTGCATTTTGTTCAGAGGGTCAATACATTCACCTTATCAGCACATGATTGTTTTTCACAAGTCTCTCTGAATTGGTGACAACAGTAGAAATTACAAACTTGTCTTTTTCTCCATATTTACACACCCATTAAGCATTGCTGGCCCACCTGAGCTTCCTCCACATATCCTGGTCGTGTCATAGGGGTTATTGGTGATGCCGTACAGGTGATTGTTAGACTCCAGCCACATGCACAGCTCGCTGGTGTTGGTCACTCCTAGAGGAATGGCTCCAGCTCTCTTCAGCAGGGCCACCACAGGGGCGTCTGTACTGGCAACAAAACCAGCCCGGCAGACCAGGCCTATGGAGCAGGGCATACCTGAATAACACACACACACACACACACACACACACACGAGAAAGAAGAAGAATGTACAGCTACCTACTCAATGAACTCGCCACAAATAAATCTGATCACAAGAAACACAAACATAACCATTACAAACTATTTATTTATAGCCATAAACTAATCATTAAAAAGGTAAATGCAGTTTCAGATAGCTTGACCTAGCGACTTTTAGTTTAATACCCCTGACCTAGAGTGACACTGTATTAACAAGTGTTTTACCCTGTAAGAAAAAAGACTCTTTGACAGATAAAGGGACTCCCAGCAGAGGAAGTCGGTCTGCGAGAGCCTCCTCTCCCCCGGTCTCCTCCTCGATCAGCCTGTCCGCCTGAGCTGCTTCTGCCAAAGCTGCCGAAAATCTGTGAGACATTAGAGGAGGTGAAAAGAAAGAGACTAATATATATATACACACACACACACACACACACACACATATATATATATATATACACTTAACATGCATTATGCTGCATTACGGTCAAAACTAACTCAAAACTCAAGTTTTTTTTTGTTTTGTTTTTTTAATAAGCTTAACTAAAAGGCAAAAAAAAGAGAGAGCGCATCCATTCCACACATATTATGCAATGTGCAAAGACCAAAGATCAGGCACCAAAAACGATTAATCTATAACTATTAGTCTGTCCCTGGAACTTTAATTACTAAAACTAAAATCTATATTTAAAAAACTAAATACATATGTGCCTTATAATGGAATAAACACACTACCAACGAATAACAACTGTAAATTTTACATGAGACCTAGGCAAGATCTGATGGTGGTGGGGGGGTGGGGGT
Organism: Ictalurus punctatus; assembly: GCF_001660625.3. Classification (NCBI taxonomy): domain Eukaryota; kingdom Metazoa; phylum Chordata; class Actinopteri; order Siluriformes; family Ictaluridae; genus Ictalurus; species Ictalurus punctatus. Next base: position 24,922,741 of record NC_030422.2, read on the forward strand.
GTAGAGGAAATTTTAAAAGGTAGCTCAGAGCTTTTCATCAAAGGCAGTTTGAAATCCTGGCAGTGAACTTCATTTAAATGAATGTAAATAAAGCGTCGATGCAAATGTAAATGTGAGCGTAGTTCGGTCAAGCCTTTAATACACACATGACAACAATGTGCTGCTTGGTGAGCTTTGACTTTACAGTGAAATCACATCAGAGGTGTGTGTACTGCATCATGTGAAGCTCAGATCATGTATGAATATTGCGGTCAAGTGTACACAGACATTAAGGCTGTAAAGGTGAGGACTCACCTGTCCTTAACCACAGCATTCAGGAGCGGGTTCACCTGCTGGATCCTGTCTATGTAGGCCTGAACCACGTCTACACTCGACACCTGCGTTCAGGACAAATAGAAGCTTGTGTGTGTTTGTGTGTGTGTAAAATAACCACACTAACAGTCAATGTGAATAGCAATGTGTGTGAATATCAGTGTCTGGTTTCACTATAGTGTTCTTGCAGGTAGGGGTGAGTGAAATGGCAAATATTTAACGTACACAATACACAATATGTATCATGATCAGATGGTTCAGTTCAGAGGGTTTTGTCCTTTTATTTAAAATAAAAACGAAACTATCTAATGAAGGAGGACAAATCAGCAGAGTAATGAATAATTTATGGAATAAAAGCACTGACAGCTGATAATGAAGATACTTAGAAAGTGTTTTAAAGGAAAACTCCACCCTGAAACACATACGTTTATAGTGAAATATATGTTTCGTGTTTAGTGATTCTAGTGCTAATTTGTTGAGAGGTAATGTATTTCCATGATTTGAGTAAGAAGTTTTTATATCACTGAGGGACATTGCCAGCGCAGTTACAATGGCATCGCATAGGATAAAAATTTCAACAACTGTTTCGATAATTGTAAATATGAAGTCAGTTGTCACTGTCACCTCCTAAGAAAAGAGTACAAGTTGTTTATTTTCTCATTCACTATTTTCCTGCTATGCTATATGAATGAGAAATCCAGCATAGAAGCAGAGGAGAGAACAAACGTCAGACTCAGAGTTCAGCTATACGACACAGCTGCGTTGGGTTACGCCATAGACTCGGCTCAGCGAGCTGACAAGCGTGATAGTGTTAGCGGTGGTATTAGCATGAAGTTTTGGAACCTGATCTGCTTGATCGAGTGTACTGACGAGGAGGTGAGACAGCTGGCCAGACTAAAGGATTAAAGCACTGCTGCTTTATATAAAGTAGATAACAATTAGTCAAAGTGAAGATAGACCAATATGTTGTTGATAAATAAGTCTATTCAGAATTTTATTATAAAATAAATCTTGGATGATGCAAGTCATTCAGGGTGGATTTTTCCGTTAAGGTCCAATTATGTGCCGGACATTATTTAGTAAACTAGATGTGAGGGATCCGGTTAGCACTTTTGCCTCGTACCTGCGGGGTTGGGGGTTCGAATCCCGCCTCTGCCCTGTGTGTGCACGGAGTTTGCATGTTCTCCTTGTGCTTTGGGGGTTTCCTCTGGGTACTCCGGTTTCCTTCCCAGTCCAAAGACATGCCTCTTTGTCTCCTGCCTTGTGCCCTGAGTTCCCTGCACAAAAAATGCTGAGTTCTTTTTTCTACCCAAACGCTGGGTTAAGCATTTTGGGTCATTTAATTGGGTTATTTTCTCAGTCAATACCCAGTTTTGGGGAACTTTTATGTAACACAACCGCTGGGTTAGCTTCTGGGTCATTTTCACTGACAGATGAATCAATGCACCCCTCCCCCACCCCGACTTCCTATTAGATTTGCTGCCACAGTCGTGTTACACGGTGCTCAGGCTGCACATCAATTATATCACTTGCCAACTGCGGCCACTGTCATTTTTACCTTTTTATGGGAATAACAATCATTTAGTTCAGTTAGAGCAGAGGTTCTCAACTTTTGTAACTAAAACCAAGCCTCCCCTATCATGTGGCATGCTCCAGCCCCCCCCCCCCCCTCATATTGGAGGAGACCAAGTTTAATGATTATTACTATTCTATATAAAATCTATCTAAATATAACCTAATCTATCATCTGTTTTTGATAGATAGATAGATTTTTTTTCTTTTGTGTTTTTGTAGCCTACCTTTCTTTAATTACTTTTCAGAACTTTTATGATTCTTTAAATAATTTTTATGACCTTTATAAAACTATAGAACGGACAGGTATGGAACCTGAAAGATCAAAAGTGTTTCTGAACACTAGAACTACTTTGAACAAGAGAACTAGGCTGTAATAGTGTGTACTATTTTACATGTAAAACATGTTGCATCTCATTCGTCTTGCGTTCTAAAAACATTCGCATACAAATGATGTAAATTAGGACGAAGGGGCGCGTCTCGTTATCCATGACACTGTTAAATCTCCAGCTGTCAGCCCCTCACTGAACAGAGCAGGTGCAGAGAGAGCTGTGCGTGCAGCGGGAAAGCAAGACCTCACACTTGCAGGACAGTACTGGCGACAAAAAGTCGCTAGATTTTTTCAGCAAAAAAAAAGTCGCTAAAGGGGTCTGAAAAGTCCCTAAGTTGGCAACGCTGGTCTGCACTGACAGCTAGATAAAAGGCAGGCTAAACTCCCCAGCAAAAAGAAAATACAGAGGGCGAGTGAACGTGGGGTTTTTCATTTATGTACATTCTATTTAAAAAGCAATAAAATACACTGAGTACACAAATGATGTCTGTGTTTTTTTTCTTGAAAACAATTTGCACCCCCCTTCTGATCTCTCTGCGACCCCCCAGGATGACAAGCACTGCGTTAAGAGAACTGATGCCACAATTAAAAACTGAACTTGTCCGCTCAATTCAGCATGAACGACTGAGTCCGAATCACAGCACAGATCAGCGGGACAAGAGAGAGGCAGCTGACTGATAATACCGTGATACCGTGATACCGGTATTTCCGCTGTTGCTACACATCAATTAACCGGTGGGAGAATTTCCTCACCGTCACAGTCCTACTTCTCATCATCCTTTCACATTACCAGCAGTGCGCCACCTAGCTGGACGGAGTAGTACAGAAGTTGTATAGACGTTCGTTTGGTTCTCTGCTGTGTGCGGGTTCATGTGAGCGGAAGTACACACCTGTTTGCGGCGGATTTTCTCGGCCAGCTGCACGGCGGGGATCAGGAGCAGCGGCTCGGTGACCGGAGGAACTGTCTCGGCTTTGCGTCGCGGCGACACCAAAACAAACAGCGCGCACAAAAAGCCTGAGACTGCCCGGATGAGCCACTGCAAAATCCGCTCTCCTGCTGATAAACCCATAGCAAATATATATTTATATATGCACCCGATATAACTGTGTGAAGTGTGAACCAGAAATATCAAAGTCTGCACTTTATTGATTCCCAGCCTGCACCACGCGAGGGGCGGGTTTCATGCGCAAACGCATTTGTAACACTATGAGCAGTGCAATAAACTTTACACTGATAAAAGGACATAAAAATGTTCAACATGGGATTGTTGATAGCGTCCTGTTCATCTCGTGTGCATTACTGAGCTCAATGGTTTGATCTCATCACCTGTCCATACTGCAGGTTTATTCTCCTGTTACCTGCTCAAATAGGAGGCTGTGTGAATGACAGAGCACAACGAGCAAGACTTTGTTCCTTAGATATGACTCGTCAAAACATTGTCAAAACACAGTCTAAACATTGCCCATTTTGAAAACATGGACTGAAGGAGAGCTGCAATACTGATTACAAACAGCAGGTGGCAACAGGGCATCACCTCTTCTCTGGGCTAGGGGAGTGTGTGTTCAACACAGTGTAAGTTTAGAGTGTGGGTCAACAGCCTTCCTCAGTCATTCAGGCCAATGAATTGAAAATGAGATTTACTCTGACTTTCTTTACTTTTTCTTAACGTTTGGTGAAAACACTGCCTTTTAGACCGAATAATGCCTGCCTATATTTTAAACTCGGGTACGGACATGTGACAGAGGACCTGTTGGGACGTGTATTTTTGCCGTCATGGTTTGGATACACTTATGTCCTTAGGAAGAAATGTCACTGTAAATCTGTACAGTGTTATTCTGGCTGATCTACCTTATCCCATGGTGAAGCATTTCTATCTTAATGGGAGTGGTCTCTTCTAGGATGCACACATTCCCATCCATAAGGGCTCACTGTATGGTTTGATGAATTAATTAATTAAATAAATAAATAAATAATCACATTTATCCGGAGTTCGAGTCCCCCCGGGGCCCTGTGTATGCGGAGTTTGCATGTTCTCCCCGTGCTGTGGGGGTTTCCTCCGGGTACTCCGGTTTCCTCCCCCAGTCCAAAGACATGCATGGTAGGCTGACTGGCATGTCTAAAGTGTCCGTAGTGTATGAATGGTTGTGTGAATGTGTATGTGCCCTGTGATGGATTGGCACGCTGTCCAGGGTGTACCCCGCCTTGTGCACAATGCTCCCTGGGATAGGCTCCAGGTTTCCCCATGACCCTGAAAAGGAGTAAGAAGATGGTAGAAGATGGATGGAGGGATGGATAATCACATTTACCAGAATCCAACCCAATTGAATATGTATGGCAGATTTTGTCGCAATGTTTTAGACATCTTTCTCTCCCACCATCATCAAAACAACAAAAGAAGGAATATATTTTGGAAGAACGGTGTTCATTCATCCTGTACAGTTCCAGGGACATGTCAGATCAATGCCAAGGGACATTCAATCAGTTCTTAAGGTTCACTGTGGCCCAAATACCTTACTAACACAATTTGTCATTTTTCCCTTGTTATGAGTTGGTGAATTCAAAATATATTCAATTTCAAAGTAAACATAACAACTCATATTATCAGCATGCACTCCATCAGAAATAGTTTGTACTGACCAAGTAGATAAATGTTCTGCAATTACAGGCCAGGCTAAATCGCTTTTCCCTTTCTCCTTCCACAAACAGTCTCTACGCCATGGTCCTGGAATAACCTCACCCTGTACAATTGAATGTTTTCCTTCATTCAACCCAGTTCAGGCGTGGTAATTAGCTAAACAGTTCAGTCACAGGATTCAAGAGCCACCAAACTGTGCTTTAAAAAATGTTTATATATTTTAAAACCTAAAAGAAAAAAACCCCACATATGTATTGTAGATTGTGTTTGCCAGGCTGTTTCTTCAACCAAAGCGTTATGATAGACATTATACATCATAGATACTTGGCTCAGACAAAAGGATAGTAAGAATAATGTACGTTCGTGTGTTCTTGTCAGTGAGAAATGATAAATATGTACGTTACTGAGGAATAACTGTGTGGAAGACATACATATGTGAATAAAAAAGTGAAAAATGTGTTAGGGAAAGATGACTGTGTCTCTTTAAACCATTAACTTACTGTACATTATAAGCCTCAGCAAAGCCTGTTTCTCAGAAAGCACACTTTGTTCCGGGGTAAAAAACACACGTCCAGCTGGGACCAGCAGTCTGCAGGTGCTCATCTTCACTCCCATAATCCCACCGGGAGACTCAAGTGTCCCAGACAGCTGGGTAGCTTTAGGACCAAGAGAAAACACTTACACCTGCATACACACACTTTTCACTTCCATTTACAAACTCACAATTTATTTAATATATACAGCTATTCACCACTTAGATACATATTTATTAGTCCACATCAACTAACACACATGCATAAACATTTCCAGTGAGCCAAAGTGAAACCTGCAGGTCTGAACACTTAGTGGAGGATTTTAATGAGCTCTGAGCATTAGCATCTGTCTCGTTATAATAAGATGGCAAACAAACACTTACTTCATCACATGGCTTCTTAATTTGGCAGTTAGTTGTGGTTCCTAACTTCCTCTATGTAGACTCTAAATTGTGTTGGACAATGCCAAAATGTAATATCTGAGTCACCAGCTTTAGCACTGCACAATATGTGGTTTGCTAATCTCTTTTGCAATATTCTCTTGCACTCCTGATATTGCAGAAGTGAGTCATCTAACTTTAAGGCACTTTTAAAAAAAAAATATTATTATTGCTTTGTTTTCAGCATTTTGACCATTTTGATCAAAACACTGCAGTGTTATAGAAATGTCAAACTAAATGATCTCTATCTGAAGGATAACAGATATGCTGTTGGAGTCCATCTCCATTCTGACATGTCTTGAAAATAGAAACTATTTTACAGGTGGTAAATAAGTGAACAGTATTCTTTAATAATTGATACTTCATTGCTTCGTCCACACAATGGTGTCACTCTGGCATTATGTTTCTCACGTCGCTTTTATAAGCTACTAATCCATGAATAAGCAGGCCAACAAAGCAGACGATTAATAATAAATGGTGGTCATGGCATGTTACAGGGAGATACCGCTTATCCGTGTGCACTTTGAATGATGACCTTGAGCAATATACCAGGGCCAAAGTGTTGCAATACTGTGTTATAATCTCTGGAATGTGGATATGAGGTGCTATATAGCAGTACACTATTAACTAATCCATCAGTGCACTCTCCTCTCTCAGATTTGCTGGCATACATCAGGGTTGTAAGTCATGAGTAAAAGTGTCCATTTGGGGCTGAAGAAGGTTCACATGCATGTCATCCATCTTGTGTATGACGACTGCAACAATGCTGGTATCTAAATGCTAAAATGAAGAGCTTGTGAAACTTGGTCTATATTTGTTGTTATTTTGTAGCCTATAGATGTTTTTTATTTAATTTATATAATAATAGGCGACATAATAATAATATAATACATTATTATACATGGGGGCATGGTGACTTAGTGGTTTGCACGGTTGCCTCGCATCTCCGAGGTTGGGGGTTTGCATGCTCACCCCATACTTAGATGGTTTCCTCCAGGTACTCCGGTTACCTCCCCCAGTCCAAAGACATGAGTTGTAGGCTGATTGGCATTTCCAGATGGTCTGTATTGTGTGAATGGATGTGTGTGTGTGATTGGTTGGCACCCCATCCAGGCTCAAGGGTCCCTGCGTCCCTGTGTAGGATAAGTGGTACGGACAATGGATGGATGTATTTTTTTTTATCAGCAGGCAGCATGTAGCATTACCACTTCACAGCTCCAGGGACGCTTTCCTCCTTCCTCGTGTGGGTTTCCTCCCACACCCAAAAGCATGCTGGTAAGTAGATTCGTTCGTGTGTGTGTGTGTGTGTGTGTGTGTGTGTGTGTGTGTGTGTGTGTGTGTGTGTGTGTGTGTGTGTGTGTGTGTGTGTGTGTGTGTGTGTGTGTGTGTGTGTAGTGCTCTGCAATGAACTGGCATCCGGTCCAGGGTGTGTTCCTGCTTCGTATCTAGTGTTCCTGGGATACCTTCCGTATACACCCTCACCCTGACCAGTATAAAGCACTTGCTTTGTACTTTTTAAAAAATGAATGAATTCATTTTTTAGCAACAACATATCACATTTTTCATACTGATATCCTTTAACCAGCAGGATTTTTTTTTTAAACAATGCTTAGGAGAAAGCATGCCCTGTCTCCAGAATGACATTTACATTTACAGCATTGGCAGGCACCCTTATCCAGAGCAACTTACATTTATCTCATTTATACAACTGAGCATTAAGGGCCTTGCTCAAGGGCCAAGAAGTGGTAGCTTGGCAGTGCTGGGGCTTGAAATCCTGACCTTCTGATCAGTAACCCAGAGCCACCACTGCCCACTGTACTTCCTGTTCTCTACAATAATAATGTATATTATGGGTGTACCACAGTTACCAGCCTGTATAGTTTGGAACACTTATCTAATGCAGAGCACTGTGGGATTTCAAGAGTGCACTATGCGAAATATTCTACTTTACTAAACAGTGCACTGTACACAGTACTATCCTTGGCTATGTCACGCCTTCTAGCTATTACCGCGCTTTTCCTGCAGGTAAAAAGGTCTGCTGCGTGCTTGGACACGCCCACTCGGCTGCACTCGCGGCCAATCAGATCTCACCGCCACTTTACACTCATTTCCTGCTGTTATTGGGACAGGCAGAGCGCATGGACGCTACAGGAGCATCTAATGCGAGGTGAAAAGAAAAACGCCGCGTTTTAACTTCCAGGAGCTTTTCCCCTGTAATATTTCCCCACTCACAGGAGGGCTACAGACGTGTAAACTGCGGACAAGGTAAAAATCGACCGCTTATCTCATGCGGACATTACATTGTAAGCCACACCAGTGCAATTTATTATGTAGTAGGATGTTATTTGTTGCCGGGCTCGGAGTCACTGGAGCAGCTCGCGCCCCGTTCACTAACCCTCATGTATAATTAACTTTTTTTTTCTAGTGCGCGTGCGGTCATGCTATAGCGGCGTCTCTGCGCTCTGTTTACTGCCACACACTCGACTTCATTACAAACAGACCCTTGCGGCAGCCTGATGCTTTCTGAAATGAGCCTCACTGAATATGACGCACTACCGATTATAAACTGCAGGCGAGCGTGCACGAGTCTAAAGAAGGACATGCGGTGTATGCGTGTGCGTGCGTGCGCGCGCTTGCTTGCTTGCTTGCTTGCTGGCTGATTAAAGATCTGCAGTGAACTTCTCTGTTTTGCAGTGGCGCGTGCTATCTCCCCGCCCGGCTGCAGGATCTCGGTGCAGTGAGGAATACATGTAGGTGCGGAGCGTACAACAACTCCGAAGGTCGACCTGAAGCTTTTCACAGCGGATGTTCGTGCAGGAGGCGTTCGAATCTGTAAACATCCTGCGAGTAGATCAATCAATCAACTGTCTGCCGCGCGCGCGCTCTCTCTCTCTCTCTCTGTGTGCGCCCGTCCTCTCCTCTCCGATACCCAGAGAGACGTCTCTAACTGGAGTTAATGCCCTCCTGCGTCACTGCATGTCCATAGCTTGTGCGAGGGCCCGACTGTCTGCGCAGCGGGAAATGTAAACACTGGCTGTGTGTCCCGGAGTGAGTGAGATGAGCAGCGGGATGGAGCGCGCGGAGCCGGAAGCGGAAGGAACGCACGGGCCGCAGAGGCTTCGGCCCTCCTCATATCGCGCTCTGCGCAGCGCCGTGTCCAGTCTGGCGCGCATCGACGACTTCGTCTGCGAGAAGATCGGCTCAGGCTTCTTCTCTGAAGTATTTAAGGTACCATCACGTCCACAAACGCACTGCATCCGGTTACCGTACACTGTCTGAGATAAAGCTACCAAACTGTACTTTCCTTGTCACTATGGTGGGCCTTTAACCCAGGAAAACTTTCATTTAAGGTGCACATTTGGACCACTAATCTCAGAGCTCTTAAAGGCTACGTGCAGTTTCCCAGCTACAAGATATCCATTTTGTTTAACTTTTTTAAATGAAAGCTTTAGTGGCATATCAAAGGTCTAATTATGTGCCGTAAATTCACTTTAAAGCTACGCTGCGTTCACATTTCCAGTTGAAATACATATTAAAGGTTCAAAACCTGCACCCTTGATGATGATAATGATGACACCCTAGCAACAAGGAAAAGTCTGCCTACAGTCTGGCACCTTTATTTATGAGTGGGGTTTTGTACTGCTTGTCATTATGCCCTTATCAACCCCTATCTCTGACTCATCTCCACAATAGCTGTGTTTACATGGACAACAATAATCCACTCTTAACCCGATTAAGACCATACTTTGATTAAGAAACTACCATGTAAACAGCAGTTTTTACTTACCTTAATCTAATTAAGGTCATACTGGAATTAAGCTCTAATCGAATTAAGACAGGTGGAGTACTCCTGTTTTAGTCGCATTATGGACGTGTATTACAGACATGTAAACACCTTAATCACATTATGAATGTCGTGTGAGAGTTTTCACCGCATTTTGCGACAGGACACGATCACACACGGCAGTGTATATAGACGGTCCCCAAGGAATAATTTATAGACATCCTATCAAATGTAAACAGTTGAAACTCCTAATCGAGCTCCTTCTATTGTGATGTATTCAATATTGCTTTAACTTTGTCACATGCTCCTTCTATTTAACCCTTTTTTTCTTTGTTCTTTTCTTATATGTGCTCGAGTTATGCCGACATCTCGGCAAACTAGCATGCCTAAAAGTACAGACTAGCCAGAGATTCCCAAAATTTGAGATAATGTCTGTAAATAGGCTCAAAAGTTTTAAAAGTGGATGTTGAAGCTCTTGATATGAAAGCACGGCAGACCAGACCTTCTTACCAAACATTAACATATTCAATAAGTTCCAAACCATGCACTGATCTTGTAATATTTATCTGTATCTCAGCAGTTACTGGCCTGAAACGCTGGATTGGTACCAGGTCAGATTTGACACATTTCCTGATCTGATTCGCTGATGTTATGTTTTACAATGGATGCATAATTTCACGAACACAGCACAGGAATTGTACATGGACATAAGTGGCAGTGTTTTAAAGCACCAGTATCTAACCCTGGTCCTGGAGTACCCCATGTCCTGCGCATTTTAGTGTTTTTCCTTCTCTAACACCCAATTCAACTATTCAGATAATTTACGGGCCTTCCTGTGTTGAAGTGAGTGTGTTAGAGCAGGTAAAACACTAAAATGTGCAGATCCAGGGTTTCTCCAGGGCGAGAGTTGGGAATCTGTGTCTTACAGAATGCTGTTATCATGCTTCTGATGTTTCACATAATTTGGCAGCAAAATCTCGCAGGGAGCTGACTTGTTTACTTTACGGATGTCAGTGTTGGACAGGCGTTGTGTATAGGCTTATGCTCAGACCTCTGATGCAGTTCTGAGATCATGTGGATGCTTTTCATGTGTAGTTTGACACGAGTCTGCAAACGTAAATATTTTAAGTAGGCGATTATTCATTTGAATGAATTGAGTAATGGCTTATATATTTACATATACATAAATACATACATACATACACACACACACACACATATAGCTTATATATGATTTTTATATATATATAATGATCCCCCCCCCCATTTATTCATTTAGCAGATGCTTTTATCCAAAGCCACTTACAAATGAGAAAACATGCTAACACACTTCCATGATTGAGGGTTCGAATTCGCGCCTTGTGTGCAGAGTTTGCCGGTACTTCGTTGGTTTCCTCCGGGTACTCTGGTTTCCTCCCATAGTCCAAAGATATGCGTTGTAGGCTAATTGGCATTTCCAGATTGTCCGTAATGTGTAAAATTGTGTGTGATTGTGCCCTGTGATGGGCTGGCCCCGTCCAGGGTGTCCCCTGCCTCCTGCTCCAAGCTCCCTGGGATAGGCTCCAGGCTCCCCCATGACCCTGTGTAAGATAAGCGGTACAGAAAATGGATGGATCGATGGACTTTTTTATAAGGAATTAGTTTTGTACATGAACCACTTTTTATACATAAGTCGCACCAAGTCACGATCAGCTGATGCCTCATCAGTCATTTTAGCACGCAAAACCTATCCATCCTCCAAACTTGCATTGTTTCATAGTTTTACTCAAAGTAAAAGAATGTTGAAAGTTGCATGGAAAGAAGAGAGCAGGGCTCGTGCTTCATGTTTTCTTTCAGTCATGCTTTTAAGGATCAGGAATTCGTGTTAAGTTCACGTGAACTCTGCTACAAACGACATTTATACGTTTTTTCCGCATTCAGTGTGACCGCTCCGTCCGGCTTCTCGTTATCTTAACAGGAAACCCGTGTGTTGCAAGTGAGATCAGTTGATCAGTTTTTTTTTTTTTTTTTTGTGGTCTTTATAACGGCTTCAAGAGTGTCGGGCTTGGAGACTGCTTTGTGAACAGCTCTACGAGGTGCTGGAGTGTCAGTGCTGTAGCTGCTCCAACACTTTCACTATTGTATTGTATTCTATCAAGAAACGGACACCTATGCCCTCTTACATAATAACACGAGTGTGAGTGATGATGTGGGTGTATCAGATGAAATAGAGATAACTGATGACAAGCTATGCAGGTGCACTGAACACCGAACCTGTGTGTGTGTGTGTGTGGGTTGGTATTTGGATGTTTATGAAAGAGTGAAAGAAATATGACAAGTCATTTCCATCCAATTTCAGCTTGCTGATCTAGAATATCACATGATGACACCTTCCTGTCAATAAAACTCTGCACTGTGTAAATCACCACCATTGATGAGTTCAGTATGCATGCAAACATGCTGGCGTTTCTCGCGTTTCAGGCCGGTGATAACCGATACCTTCATAATACCTTGTCTTTTATTCTCCATAGCTTCAGCAGTGTAGTTCTACCACTAACAAATACAAAAGATTAAATGTATTTGTTTTGAGTTATTGCACCATCGTTACATTGATCTTTTGTAGGATTGATGGATTTCTGCCATGGACAGACTGAGTAGTGTCGAGGTGCTTGCGCCTGCCACGACACATACTTCAGGTACTGTTTGTTTCGCAGTGCACTCCAACTCTCTGCATGCTGCCTCCCCATAGAGTTCTTCTGGCTCAGTGTCTCCTCCTTACTGGAAGAGGATTGCTTTAATAAGTGCCAACCAACCACGAAAACAAAACGTACTGTATTTTTCTCATGAAGTGCAAGATGATCTGTCCTGGATTTGGAGCAATCAGGAAAGCCTGCAGATTAACTGAGTGTTAAGTTTGTGACTTAAGCTGTCTCAAAGATATGCCACAATTAGTAGCAGTGCGCTAATAATTGCTTAAATGATGCTTTGTGATATTCTATACACATTGCCGTTATTGTGGCTAGTTAGTTATATTGTTAAACCTAATGTGTAGAACAGCAAAATATGAAGAGGGGGGACTGGTAAATTAAAACCTGATGTAAAATAATGTACTGAAATAAAAGAAAAACAGTGGATGGAGATTTGAACACAGTGTAGAAATAGTCTGAATAGTGTTCCAGAAAGCTCTTGTTTGTTTTTCATCACTTCAGATTTATTTTTGGGCTTAAATTAAGAACGATCTTGAATGAACTGGATGCATTTCAGCAGTTACTGGGTAGGTTAAAGGTTGCCGTTAGTGCCTGATGCACTGCTAATATGGGTCACTTCTTCTTCTTTTTTTTTTCTTTTTTTTTTTTAAAACAACAACAAAAAAAACCCAAGCAAGAACATGACCGTAAATCTTGCGCTTTTTTTTTTTTTAACCATTTGCGAAAAAAAAGTCAGTAGAATTTTCCAAGTGTTGCAATTTAAGAATATTTTATGATCAACCAAAATGTATTTCTCCATATGTTGATACCGTTTTATCACATCTTCTATGAATACAGAATAATTTTATAGAGTACACATATTGAAAAGAACCTGTAGAATAGCTTTCTTGTACTTCATGGTCGAGTCTTTACACTGAAATGTACTGCAGTGCCAGAACTGTACTACAGACCATTTTAATGAAAAAAATATGTATTTTAGTGCATGCCAGGAAAAACAAATAACATAGAAAGCAATTTGCTTTGTTTTGCGATTGTTTTTGAAATTAAAATGACTGAATGTAATGTACATGGACCAGCCAGCTTGGGAGTGTTTAGCTAGTGAAGAGCTTCTTGATACAAGAGCCAAATAAGCTGAGAAGCAGTTAAGCCAGATAGATGCATGTAAACATTATTGTTTAACACTATATAATAAACCTGGATGAATGGTTCGATGATTGTACATCATGGTATTTACAGGATGTAGTGCTTGAATCTGGTAACATGAATGTCAGCAAAATGTCTATTTCTATGAGATTTGCAGCTGGCTGAAATGAATTCAGGATTAATATATCTAAATGATTTAGTTAATGTAGATAATTAATGATATGTGAAAGCTTAGTGTGAAAACATTTCTTTGTTACTTTTGGCTAATCGTTACATAGTTCTCTGGGTTTTCAGACAGCTCGGATTTCTGTGGAAGAAGTAGTAACCGAATACAGCTCCAGCATGCACAAGTGGTTAAGATGTGTCTTCTCTCTGTGGAAAGAATCAGGTTCTGACCTAAACAAGCTGTCTGTAATTCAGCTCACACTTCGATGTGAAGTTCCTGGAGTGAGATGCTGTATGGCTGTGAGGATTTCAGCATATTTGGTGAAAATTCTGTATTTTGGTATTTTGACTCATGTAGGTCCAACCACATACTGGAACTGTATGTGGATTTGGGTTGTTGTTTTTGTGTGTGACCCTGTGTTTATGACAAGTCGCTTGACAATTTTTCTTAAGTTCCAGTTAGAAACAGAAGTAGTGTTTGAGAGAGAGATTCTAGTTTTTGGCTGACAGGAGTGGAACCTGATGTGGTTCTGCTGTTGGTCCTATGTGTTGTGCATTCTGAGATGCTTTTCTGATCACCATGGTTGTAAAAAGTGTTTGAGTTACTATAGACTTCCTGTCAGCTCAGACCAGTCTGGTCATTCTCATCTAAACTCTCTCGTCAACAAGGTGTTTCAGCCTCCAGACCCTCAGCTCACAGGATGTTTTTTGTTTGTTGCACCACTCTGTATAAACTCTAGAGACGCGTGTGAGAAAATGGCAGGAGATCAACAGTTTCCGAAATACTCAAACCAACCCATCTTGTACCAACAACCATGCCATGGTTGAAGTCACTGAGATCACACCTTTTCCCCAGTCTGATGTTTGATGTGAACATTTAACTGAAGCTCTTGACCTGTACAATATCTGTATGATTTTATGCACTGTGCTGCAGCCACATGATTGGCTGATTGGATAACTGTATAAGTGAGCAGGTGTTCCTATTAAAGTGGACAGTGTGTGTGTGTGTGTGTGTGTGTGTGTGTGTGTGTGTGTGTGTGTGTGTGTGTGTGTGTGTGTGTGTATATAAAATTGCTTGTTTTATTTACATGTTTCGTGCTCCCCTTCATACTAGCTTTGTTAGCAGATTCGCAAAGTAAGCTAGCTGTGCGAGTTCCATACACTCACCAACGATCTCTGCTCCTTTATTCCAAGCACCATTTCTTTTTGTAATGTCTCTCTACACATTTAATGACATAAAACCAGGATCAGACCAAACCACAGTTCTAAGTTTTTAATGCATTTTTGTGTGTTAAACAGCAAGTAGGAACCAAAGTAGTGAGTGAGGAACTGTGGAAATGTTCGACCACATGCTCTGTATGATTCAATAACATTTTCTGTACATATTGACACACAAAATTGCTCCTTTCAATCTGTCTACAGAAAAGGAAATCACTAGCAATAATAACGAGCAAATCTACACTTAAACTAAATAAAATGAAAAAAGTCTGAGTTTCAAATGAAAACAAGAGAACAAACAATTTAAGCTAATTAAAATAATCATAACTTTATTAACATTCAGTGCGTTTACATGGACAAAAATAATCCACTCTTAACCCGATTAATACTCTAATTAAGAAACTACCATGTAAACAGTAATTTTTAATTACCTTAATCTAAGGATGTCACGAGAACCGATACTTTGGTACCAAGTCGGTACCAACATTCTTAAAACGTGACGGTACTTCTTTTTCAGCATTTCTGTTGGTACCGATTGTACCGGAAGTACCGAGGTTGCGATTCTTCCGGACCTGATGGGGGAAGCAAATACGCGCAAGTGTTTTAGTCGGTCCACAAGTGGTGAAGAAGAAAAGGAACGCCTACAAGCACACGGGAAAAACTACAGAAGTTTAGCTTAGCTTAAAAAGTTTACCTCTGTCCCGTCTCGTTGAGAGGAAAAGAGAGGAAAGCTAGTATCGGTTTCTGGTGTGAAACCGACGCTATCGTTCATTTCAAACAAAGCGAGGAAACACCTGGAATTTGGCGAAGCACCTGAAAGACGGTTTATATTATTTTTGTTTGAGGCAGCTGGTGTTGTGGCCGTGAAACCAGCTAACGTTATGCTCCGTGTAATGTTAGCGATAGCCAGTTATTTGTTAATGATGCTAACACATTGCAGGGTTATAAACTACTTCCGAATGGGCCACCATGCATCGCCATTCAGCCCGGGTCCTTTCAGCTAAATGTAGCCTAATGTCACTAATAATTATTCACATGTTCATGCTTTTAATAAATCCTTTTGGCCTGCCACCATATCAGTGAATTTAACCTAATGCTTGTATTCAGAGTATAAGGTGCATGCGTGTGTGTGGGTGGGTGTGTGTGCGTGCGCTTGTTTAGGAGTGCACGTCCACTCATTATCAGACAGTGTTTGATAACTAACAGACAGTGGTCAGGGTCTGTGTATGTTGCATTCATTTTTAAAAAATTTTTTGCATTGAAATGAAACGTGTAAACAAGATGATCAATAGTATTCCCGAAAGCTCTTGTATTTCTCATTTGTTTGTTTTTCATCACTTATTTATTTATTTTGGGAAGCTTTCAAAACAACGTTTAAGCTGTTCTATAGAAAACTACAACCAAAAACAAAAACTGATAAACCCGCTCTTAAAAACCCACTAAAAGACTGCATTTCGAACAACATTTCTTTCAGAGCCTCAGTAAAGTGTGTGTTCGGGGTTAATGTGGGTCAGTGCTGTGTGCTGGGCTTGTGCCAGTCCAGAAAAGTGACAGGTTTGTGGAAGACGAGTTCCTGAGCTGCTCCACGCAAGCGAGCGGTCAGCTTCCTGCTCCAGCCTGCATGACTCTGCTTATGTTAAATATAGATCCAGCAGTGTGTAGCAGGGAATTTTGCTGGTAGGGGAAAATATCGCAATCCCATTAGTCACGTGTCCGTGGCAGGAGCCTGGTCAATTCCATTGGTTGAAGATGTGTTGTGTTTGGAGATTTGAGATTGGAGCAGAGTTTTGAGGTTTTAAAAATATTTGTGGGCTAGTTTTGACACGAGTTGCAGAGGTTTTTTCCCCCCTTTCGGTGTCACTGTCTGTTGGTCTCTTTCTCTCTCGTCTGGGCTTGCACTGCTAGTGGTGCAGAAAAGGACTGCGTGTGGGTGTGTGTGTTTTATACAATTTCAGTGTAGTGTTTCTGTGCTTTGTGTTTTGACTTGTTTCTGCATGTTGTGTACTAGGTGTGTGGGGGTGTGTCACTGGTAGGAACGCTTTAGGGTAGTGGTAAGGGATTCTCCAACTTTTTATCAACTGGGTCTTGACTGTAACCAGAAATAAGTCTCACAAGCTGCATACCCAAATCACTGCATTATTTCTGCTTTAGTCAGTGATTATTATCTGATTTAATGCAACACTTGCATCATTGGGATAAATGATCGTATCCACATCCAGCTCTATAGTGTGTCGGAGCACAACGACGATAAGACTCCATCTTCAAGTCTATCAGATGTGCATGGAAACAGAGCTTGAAGCAGCACATTGCAGATGAAGTGCATTCAGAGAAGCATGTTGATGCAAATTCTTTCCCTCATCGCCGATGTTTCAGATGCGTTTAGTGTGGTTTGCATGTGTTTCGTTAGTATAGCCTTCTGCAGTAACTTGACCTTAAAGCTAGGCTCCCATACGCAAGTCAAAGCATTTTTTTTTTTCTCCTGAAAATCGGATCACGGAAAAACATTTCTTTATAAATTCAAAGAACATTCACTTCTGTTGTGGGTTTTACCTTATTTATTTATTTAGTTATTTATTTATTTATTTAATAATTGATGACAGGAACTGAATGTTAAGTTGTATTTAAAATGATTGCACATGTTCATGTCACAGGCTACAAGTTGCCTTAAGGACAGATCTGAAGACCACAATGAAAAAACGATCAGAGTCACAAAACTGTATTATTGGAGTTGTGCATCCACGGCAGTTGCTTGAGCATTGAAGAATGGTCTCATAAATGTACTTGGATGATGGAAAGATGAGGGTCACAGAATTTTCCATTTAAAATAAAGGCATTCTATGGAAAAATGATCACAGTCCAGTCACATGACCGAAATCAGCCAATAGGCTTTGAGTAATGGCGGTCGCCCAGCTGAGGGAATTTCATTGTTAACTTACTGTCAGATTTCTTCAACATCTCATTAGTAATGGCTCTAACATTAATATAATAATATAACAATAATATTAATAATTCTTAATGTATAATGTCTATTCTGTGAGTTTTCAGTATTTAAGTGATGTTGATGAAAATTAGTATAAGTTCATCACTGTATTACTGTGAATACCCACGAAAGAAAGATCAGAGTCCGCGCAAGCATTTTTTCATGCTTCAATGAACACAATGTAAACAATAATGGCTGATAACTTTTGGTGTCTTCATAAAGACTATGAATGGGTCTAGACCATGGGTCTCAAGACTTTCTCTGTTCTCAATTATTATGACATAAGAACATTCTGAACTTTTAAATTCAAATTCTGGAATTCAAGCACAGTGTGACTCTGATCGTTTGATCATTGGTATCATTTATATTTTATTTGTGATCAGCTCATTCAGTAAATGCAATTTGTATAACCTACAAAACTGGTACGCGGATTTCATTTAATTTCTTCATTGATTAGATGAACTTTGGTTAATGCAGGTGTTGATTTATTTATTTATTATTATTATTATTATTATTATTATTATTATTATTATTATTAAAAAAAATATGTAGATCAGTGAATACAAATGTTACTTACTATGTGGCCCTACATTCACATTAGCAACTGTAAGGTCGCTTTTGTTTGTAGATCACAGTGGTTTAAGTATTAGTAGTAGTAGTATAAGCAGTAGTTGAAGTAGCTGAAATTAAATACCACACTAATCTGTGTGAAGAACTTGTTGTTTGATTTACATGCGCTAGGCTTTGTACTAGCCTTGTTGGCAGATTAGCAAAGCAAGCTAACTGCACTAGCCAGAGGCAACAACAGTCTCTGCTACTTCCTTCCAAGCTTTATTTGTCTTTTGTAATGCTTGTGAACACATTTAATGACTGGTCGTACATGTCAGGCGAGCATGAAATCACAGTTATAAGTTAACTAATATGTTCAATAAAGTCAGTTGAAGGGACCTTTTAATGTAACGTGTTTTTGATCGTAGTAAATAGTCATAGCACTCGTCGACCTTTTTCCAGGTCTGGTGCTTTCCAAACAAAGTGAGACTTTAAGCTTCTGTAAACTGTAGTTTAATCTCATGTTGCACAGAAAAATCTACAAATCTGTATGCAGGTATGCTAAACCTGTGATGGTGACATTTATTTATATATATATATATATATATATATATATATATATATATATATATATATATATATATATATATATATATAATATACTAAATGAGCCAAACGGAGGCCTGAGTCTGAAGTGCGTGAGTGTTACTGTAGATGTTTGCATTACTCCACCCTTGGCCTAAAAGAGCATGTATATATACACACACACACACACACACTCACTGTACTGTAATTGGCAGTATGTTTACAGTGACTGTGTGTGGGTGTGATGCACTCTCAGGATTAGACTAAACAGTCTGGAGTAGCAATATGAGAACATTCCTGATGGAGCTGTGTGTAATCTACATGTAGACACTTAGTGTTTGGACATTCACAGATGGTGTGTGTGTGTTTTTTTTAAAAACTCTTATGTCCAAGTGTGCATCTATCCCTGTGTCTAACCCTAGTAATAG
Source organism: Ictalurus punctatus (assembly GCF_001660625.3). NCBI lineage: Eukaryota > Metazoa > Chordata > Actinopteri > Siluriformes > Ictaluridae > Ictalurus > Ictalurus punctatus. The sequence goes on from NC_030422.2 coordinate 24,942,104, forward strand.
TATCATCTGTCACAGGGTGCTTTACTCTTTAAGAAGGAGGCAGCCTTGTTCTCTTTTAAGTCAGACCTTAAAGTGAAGTGGATTATGAGTTTGAGATATTAGGCAATTTAGAACTCAATAGAGACATAAGATTGTGTACATGCTAGCAATGGGGATTATGGATGGGCAAAACTGTAAGCAATAAAATATGCATGCTTTTACTTGAAAGTCATCAATACTCGGGTGGTGTGATGAATCTCATCACAAAGTGGATTTACTATCACCACCATCCTGAAGTGATTCATTCCTTTAATACTCCAGAAATTTCTCAGCAGTTTAATGTTTTTTAAAGAACGTTTTTACTTTAATGTTGTGGAATGCCCACTAGACAGGTTAGTTTCTGTAATCACTTGCGTTATAGCAGCTTTAGGCAGTTGTTCCAGCCAGTGGCTTGTTCATGTGAGTAACGATGCATTTTGTCACTGTTATAAAATTTATCTTGACCTGATATTGCGAGATTGATAACACGTCGTCCCATTGCCCACTATCTCTTGGATCATGTTCTTCTTGTTCTTTCGCCACTATTTTATTGCACAGATGTGACCTTTTCCTCACTACAGCCTGGAATTTATGACACGTGTGTGTGTGTGTGTGTGTGTGTGTGTGTGTGTGTGTGTGTGTGTGTGTGTGTGTGTGTGTGTGTGTGTGTGAGAGAGAGTGAGTGAGCAAGGCCGGCAGCCAGGCAATCAGACTTCAAAGGATTGGTGGATGTTCTCAGATGCACACTGCAAGGTTTGGAGATGATCAGGTTCATGTCAGTCTAGGGCTGGGTGATATGACAATATAATATAGATATTTTGTGGCATGGATTGCACAAGATGCTGGAAACGTTCCTTTCAGATTCTGGTCCATGTTGGCATGATTGCATCATGCAGTTTTTGCAGATTTTCAGGGGGCCTTTCCTGCTGTGAATCTCCCGTCCTACCGCATCCAAAAGGTGTTCTATAATGCCATGCTTTAGCTTTATTTTTTCAGTGATCTGCAGTCATATATGTGATTCAGGGGCGGCTGTGGCTCAGGTGGTACAGCGGGTTGTCCACTAATCACAGGGTTGGCAGTTCAATTTCCGGCCCACCTGCCTCCACATGCCAAAGTGTCCTTGGGCAAGACACTGAACTCCAGGTTGCTCCCGATGGCAGGCTAGCGCCTTGCATGGCAGCTCTACTGCCATTGGTGTGTGTTTGTGTGTGTGAATAGGTGAATGAGAAACAGTGTAAAGTGCTTTGTAGAACAACTAATGTTAAAAGATACTATATAAGTGCAGACCATTTACCATTCTTAAATTGGAATGAAATGATAAAACTTGATCATTTCAATAGTAACGCCGAAGTCCTTAACTGTGATATTTTGGTGTCACAGACTAGATGTCAAGCTTTACGGTGAAATTCAGCAACGTTAAAATTCCAGGCAGACCTGATATTCAATATCAGTAATTTAGGTTGATCAGAATTTTAATGCCATTTTTATTGATCCAAGCATTTATATCTTATTATATTTTCATTATGAGTAGCTGTGCCATTGAATTTGACCAAAACTGTATTAAAAAAATTATTATTGTAGATCACCAGTATAGAATTGAAAGCTAATGTTATGTGAACTAGATGGATGGATATAAGAAAAGAGTAGTAAGGGACCTAAAACAAAACCTTGTTGGACATCATACTGCATTTACTTGGGATTTAAAGCACCTCAGTTAAATAACAAACATTGTGACATGGGTAATAACAGCCCGAATCACATATTCATATCAGGACAGATTTCATAGGGGCTCAGTAGTTTGCAAACAAGTGTAATATCAGATCGAAAAAATGAAGTGAAACTAATTGTTCATTAAGTGAAGAGAATGTCCAGATGCCTTTGTACATAAACACTTTATTCAGGATCAGATATATAGTATTTGCCATCATATGGTTTATGCCCAGTGATAGACTGGCATCCCATCCGGACATGTGTTCCTGCTTTGCACCGTGTGCCCAAGATGGGATAGAAGATATGGAATTGTTGCATGAAATGGCAGGATTTTTAGTCATGAGAGATATGTAACAGCTGATGTCTTCATAGATTGCACTGCAGATGTAGTACTAAAGGTGAGTGTGTGTCCCTGGAGATTCTGCTGAGTTTTGCTCATACCTGACTCCTGGGGTCCTGAGGACATTTATAACCTGCTTTTGCTGTAAATTACTGGGCCATTGAATAGGAGAAGTGAGAGAAACTTCTGCCATTCTATCTTCAGGCTGGGGTGTGTGTTGTGTTGAGTGTTCTTTTGGAAAATAAAAGGCTGCACAACCTCGCACAGTCACGTTGTCCATGCACACGACGGGAAAAGGAGGATGTTGATTCTGAGTCACGTGTGCGAGTTATAGACACACACACACAGCACTGTCACCTTAACAACTAGATTGTTTAAATAAGTATGTTTACAATGGGAGAAGAAAAGCATAATAAACTCTTTCCCTATAAAGAAGGCTTTAGTTAAAATTTGGGTTTTTTCCCCCCTGCCTCTAACATGCTTTGTGATCTCAACTTATGAACCATAAATATTTCACTATAATTATTTGAAAATGTTTTTTATTAACCTCATAAACTTCCTGCAAATATCATTGTGTGTAAAGAGCCAGTTTACAACCCCAATTCCGAAAAAGTTGGGACGGTATGGAAAATGCAAAAAAAAAAAAAACAGTGTGTCACCGACTATGGCACAGTGTGTCATTTGATCATTCGGTTCACCCTGTACTATATTGAAAACACATTATTTGATGTTTTACTTTGTGAATGAAAATATACACTCATTTCAAATCTGATGATTGCAACACACTCCAAAATAGTTTACTGCTGTGTAACATCACCTTTTCTTTTAATAACACTTATTAAGCGTTTGGGTGCTGAAGACACCAGTTGTTTAAGTTTAGCAAGAGGAATTTTCCCCCATTCATCCATTATGTATTTCTTCAGCTGCACAACCTGTACGGGGTCTTTGTTGCCTTATTTTGTACTTCATAATGTGCCACACGTTCTCAATAGGAGACAGGTTAGGACTGCAGGTAGGCCATGCTAGCACCCGCACTCTCGGCTTATGCAACCATGCGTTTGTAATCCGGGCAGAATGTGGTTTGTCCTGCTCTGGATGGCAGCATATGTTGCTCCAAAATGTGTACATATCTTTCTGCATTAATGATGCCCTCAAAGAGGTGCCATGCCATGTGCACTGACACACCCCCATACCATGACAGATGCTGGCTTTTGGACCTGATGCTGATAACAGCTTGGATGGTCCTTTTCCTCTTTGGCCCGGAGAACACTGTGGTTGTTTTGTCCAAAAACTATATGACGTCTGAGGGATCGGAGATCACGCGCATTTAGAAGTGGTTTTTGGCCTTGCCCTTTATGCACCGAAATTTGACCGGATTCCTTTAATAATTTTTAATTATATTGTGCACTATAGAAGGGGAAATACCCCAGCTCCTACCCATTTGTATTTAGGGAATGTTGTTCTCAAAGTCTTTGGATTATTCACTGATCATCTGTTGGCAGATTGGCGAGCCTCGACCCATCCTTGCTCTTGAAGGACTAGGCCTTTTTTGGAGGCTCCTTATATACTATGATTAGATGATTGCCTGACCTGTTTCACATCACCTTCTTATTTCAACTAGTCACATCGCTATTAGTCCTAAATCGCCCCTGTCCCAACTTTTTTGGAATGTTTTGCATGCGTCAATTTCAAAATAAACATTTATCTAAAAAAAAAAAAAACTACTATGCAGTTGATTAGGTAAAACATCAAATACATTGTGTTTGGTTTTTATTGTTTACATACAAGTCAAAATACATTTACAAATCACTCCTCTGTGTTTATATTAGCATTTTCCATACTGTCCCAACTTTATGGAATTGGGGTTGTAATAAACACAATGGTAAAAACAGTCAGTCTGCTTAAAGATGTCTAAAACCTTGCTAGCTGAGTGTAATTTCCTTACACGGTGAATGCCGTGCTCTGATCAGGGAGTGAGATGATTTGTGATGTAGTGAAACAAAACAAATCCCAGTCATTTCAGTTTATAATCAGAAACTGGTTGTCAAAATGCCCACAGTGTTCCTGCTCCACAGTCAGAATTAAAGCTTTAAATGTGATTTTTCTTTCTTTTGACTTTTGGAGTAACATGAAAACATCAGAATTACACTATGTGAAGAATTTCCCAGGCTGCTGCACGTTTATGATTAAAGACACCCAGTGTTCCGTCTCCAGATTAAAGCTAGTGTAAACTTGCATGATAGATGAGCAATGACCTTCTGAAATATTCGAATCAGATCCTGGTACTTTTATTATTCTATTTTGTTTTTTGTGCGGGCCAAATCAAGAACTGGATTTAGCCCCTATGTGGAGAGTGAAATAAACGCTGTGCATTTATTGGCTGTGTGTGGCTTTTTAATGAGAGCAATTGTACTGATGAGATGCAAAATGAATGCCAGAAGACACATCTGTTGGTAAAGAACATAATAATACAATAATACTGCCAGTTTATTTATTTATTTGTAAATTATTACTTATTGATTTGGATGCTTGGTTAATTTCTGTGGTTCTATCAAACTTCAGTGCTTTTCCCCAGATGGTCTGTCTGAGGACTGCCTCTCTTTGATGTTTATAATAGTGTGTGTGTGTGTCCGTGTCCAGCTGCAATAGACGTCAATGGACACTTCAAAGTGTCTGTCTGTGACAGGAAGCCTCAGTCCAATTCCTTTCTCTCTTACTCTCTCTAGGTGAAACACAGGATTACTGGGCAGGTCATGGCGCTGAAGATGAACACTATGGCCAGTAACCGGGCCAACATGTTGAAAGAGGTGCAGCTCATGAACCGTCTCAGCCACCCCAACATCCTCAGGTTCATCCACCACACACTGTGCTGCATCTAGAAATGTTTACTGAAAATCCTTGAAAATACTTTACAAAGTCCATTTATTTTTGGAAACATAAAGTATTTTCACCAATATTTCATCATGTGGCATGTAAAAAATCTAGATTAGGTGTGTGTATGTATGTATGTATGTCTATGTATAATATATATAAACTTAATCTAGATAGATAGTTTTTTTTTTTAGTTGTCTTTTTGTACTTTTAAAAATTACTTTTAAGAATTTTTATGATTTAAAAAAACAACTTTTATGACTTTTTTATAAAACTATTCAACATACTGGTATGGAACATGAATAAAGGCAGGCTAAGCTCCGCCTCTCCCCAGCAAAAAGAAAATACAGAGGAAGAGGGAACGCAGGGTTTTTCATTTATGCACATTCTATTTGAAAAGCAATAAAATACACAATTGATGCCCTGTCAGTGTGGGGGTTTTTCTCTTCTTTTGCTTTTGTTTTTTTTTCTTAAACAATTTGTGCCCCCCCTTCCGAAAACCCCCCAGGTTGAGAACCACTGTGCTAGAGAAAAGATTGTCATGCAATAACATTGGTGCTGTTTAACTTTTTCAGACTATGGCTTGGTATGACTTATTCTAGTTTAGTATTGTCTCCTTTTTGTTACCTGATTATTTAGCTGAAGCTTTCTATAGAGCCGTTTTGACTGTGCTGTCCGGTCTGTAAAATGTGAACACTGTTTGTCTGATCTTTCCATGCATCAGCAGTATATTCAGATAAAATGCAAGTGAAAGTGTTGCAGGGTTCAGATTTAAATCTAATCACATAAACTAAGTCAGAAGGTCTGAGATACATTTAGCCTCATGTTATACAACTCTAAATACATCTGTTTCCCTAAGCCACATAAACCAGCCAAGCACTCTTCCAGTACATTACGTCATAACGCATGAAGTTCACGAAATCTGCCTTGTTTTCAGGAAAGAGAATTCATACATCGTACAAACATGATCAAGTTCAATGCGACGATCATGTTTTGCCTAAAACAACTAGAAACAAGGAACCCCATTGGACATTGGTAATCAAGTCTGATTTGCTGATTTGCATATTACACACAGTCAGTAATGAGATTTCAAGCGCATTTGACTAGAACTATAAATGTATGCGGTTGAAATCTGATCAGCAGCCAAGCCAGATACAGGACACACGGAAATGGAGGAAGTCCATATTTATAAATTGGTTATGTTGTAATGCGTTTAATGCAGAAAATCTGTAAGGACATTTATTTGTCTATCTCTTGCACTAGTATGCGAATTTCCATTAGTAGTCCATCTATACAAAGTGGTTATATAAAATGTTTGATACTGAAACCCAATAATATTTATTTGTCTGATCTCTCACACCATTATGCAAATTTTCACTGGTGTGGCAGTGGTATTTTCCATTTTATGTTTGCTCTACTTTCCCATAATCTCTGTGTAACTGCTGGAGTAGCACACCTACGGTGTACATTAAAATTGTTGTGACAAAAAACCCTTTTGCGACAACAATCAGACTAATGCAAAAATAATATGTACAATTCTCCACTTTATTCACTAGAACGCTGCATATAGCTGCATATAACTTGTTCTATAGAGCAGAAAATGCTGTTTGTTTGCTTTTGTTTGTTTGTTTATTTATTTATGTGAACACATCATTTTCTGCAGATTTTCTCTATAAAAATCAGCCATCTCTAAGTATTTATCCCCTGTATGTACTGGTGGTGAGGGTGACATGACACATGACACATTCTTCACTCATTGTGTTGAGCATTAAGAGTTGGAATCCTGCCAGGCACATACGCCAGCTAATATCCATATTGATGGAACTGCCTTAAGATAACATTTAACTCGGGTTGGAAATGTTTTGTTCCCATAACATGCTACAGCTTGTGTTTTGTTCACACACCCACATCATCTTTGTGGTTCTTCTTGCAAGAACATGTTGTAGGTATTCTTGTTCTAATGAATATTTGTGTGTGTGTGTGTTTTCTTCTCAGGTTTGTGGGAGTGTGTGTACACGAGGGACACCTCCATGCTCTCACAGAGGTACTGTCTGATTCTTGATTTCACCCATCACACTTCCATACTAAATCGGTACACAGTGGAAAACCAAAGCAGTGCTCTATTTTCACACACAACATTTTTGTTTAAAAAATGACAGCTTGAAGATTATGACGTGCCAAAAAATTTCAGCGTAAAAGGTTCAGTTTGTTGTTGTTGTTGATGTTGTTTAGATCTCTCTGCTGTACCAGCTTTCTGCAGTTCCTAATGGAATATTGGCTGCTTCCCAGTAACTGCCTCGAGTCTCTTGAGCCTACAGTTTTCAGCATGTTACCTCCACCTTTTAAAGACCCAAGTGTTTTTTTAGGAATAACTCGACGGGAGGGTACTCGGGTGCTTCCTACCTGCGAACATTTGATCATGTTTGAAACAGTGCCCATTAATAAAGTTGATATACTTGAACAAAACCACATGGAAAATGAGCTTTTTCAGTCATTTATTCAACAGAAATATGCCCCCTTTAGCAGAAATAACTTCTTGTAGGCATTTTGCATAATTGTCCACCAGGCTTGCTGGAATTTTTGACCACTCTTCCATGCAATTTTCTTTCATTTGCAAGATCTTTGAGGGTTTTCTTGCATGTTCTGCCCTTTTCAAATCCCCCCCACAACATTTCAATGGGATTCAAATCCGGGCTTTGACTAGGCCATTCAACAACCCTCCATTTTTATTCTTTTTGAGTCATTCCTTGGTGGATTTTCCAGTGCGCTTAGGATCATTATCCTGTAGAAAGTTCCTTTTTCGGTTCAACTTCAGCTTTCGGACAGATGGCCTCACATTATCTTCAAGCACTCTTTGATATGATGCAGAATTCATGGTTGAATCAATGAATGTAAGCTGTCCGGTCCCTGAGGCAGTGAAGCAACTCCAAACCATAACATTTCCACCACTGTGCCATTTCCACTCAGTTGGTATGAGGTGCTTCTCCTGAAAAGCTGTCTTTAGTCTGTGCCAAACATGCCTGCTGTTACTGTGGCCAAACAACTCTATCTTTGATTCGTCTGTCCAGAGCACATTATTCCAAAAGGCTTTGCCTTATGCTCATTGGCATACAAATGTTCTTTGTAGAGAGTTATTTATGGACACTTTTGGGACGCCCTGCGTATGTGCAAGAGCATCACAGACCCATTGGACAGCTGGTGTCTAAGTACAAACTTAATTCATAGGAATTTCACTATGGTATGCAGCAATCCAACAACTTGATCTCAGCATGACATTCACTGTCTGAGGAGATTGCACTTAGTTAGACTTCTTTGGGAAGATTCTTTGAAGTAAGGGATGTTCTGCCTCACAACTAGGCACCAAATCAAGTTGCTTTAAAGTGGTTCTTCTGTCAGTATTTGGGAAATAAGTTAATGTCTCTGTCCTTGTTTCCTTACGTCACATCTTCAGAGGGAGGACCAGAGACACGAGGATGGAAAGCAAGAACAGGAAAATAGAAAACACTATGGAAGAAATTAGTAGCACTCAATGATACCACTTTCCCTTCCCTTAACCCATCTACCTTCTCTGTTAAAATTACATGAACAGTATGAATAGTTCTTGATGGGTAAAGGAGCAGAGTTGAGATACCGAGCTGGATTGATATTTTTCTTCACATCTGTGTGCATCTTTCCTTTGTGTAGTACATTAATGGTGGAAACCTGGAGCAGCTGTTGGACAGTGATGTGTTCCTGTCCTGGGCGGTGAAGATGGGCCTCGGCCTGGACATCGCACGAGGACTGCAGTACCTCCACAGCAAGGGTATATTCCACAGAGATCTCACCTCAAAGGTATGCTCATGCACACACAAAAGAAACATTATGTGGCGTGTGCACAGCCAAATGTTAATGTATATTTATCTCTGTGTGTTTGTGTAGAATTGTCTGGTGAGTTGGGAGAATGGCGTTTGTACTGCTGTTGTTGGAGACTTTGGCCTGGCAGAGAAAATTCCGGACAATAGGTCAGTCACTTCCTCTCAGAACTTCATCAGTGTACTGTGTGTCTCCATTTAACATCTCATACTTCAAACATCTTTTTCCAGGAGTCATGCATTCTACCTTATGAAAAATCTACATTTTAGCTGTGTACCAGAACATTCACTCAGCCTCCTTATCTGAGCACATTGACCCTTATAAAACACGTGGGATGTTCCACGTGCTCAACGGGAAGATGAATCATCTGAATTTCCTGAATATCATGAGAAGAGCACAATAGGGAGAGGGAGAAATGAATTTTTTTTTTTCGCATTCAGGGCTCAATATTAACATTTGTTCGGTTGGATTAGGCAGTCAGCAGCCATTTTGTGGCCTCTCTTTACCTTTTTCAAGTTCAAGTGGTTTTATTGTCATTTCAGCCATATACAGCTGGTACAGTACACAGTGAAACAAAACAACGTTCCTCCATGACCATGGTGCTACATAAAACAACACACTAACCACATGAGATGACTCAGAACTCGATAAGATCTATCCATTTTTACACACAGTGCATGTGCAAATGTGTGCAAACACTGGACAGTACAGTAACTACTAAAACATGACAAGAGGCACAGTAAGTGACAGTGTAGCGCCGAACAGTACACAGTTTTAGTGTGGAAGTGTCTGATATAACAGGTAGTGCAGAAGATAGGTGACAAGGAGTAACAGTATAGTTTAAAAATGGTAGAAATGTAAACATAACATGCTGTGACTGAGTATTCAGCAGATTAGCTTATGCCATATATGGAGATAGCAGTTTTTGTGGTAGCAGCCAGGTAAAATGTATAATGGTGACAATAAATGCAATGCTATATTTTTATGGTACACTAGCAGCAAAAATACAACAGCGTCAATGCAGGAATGTCCAAATATTGCAGTGGGAGTGGGATGGTGTTCAGTTGTGGGTTTTTTTTTTTTTTTTTTTTTTTTTTTTTTTTTTTTTTAAAGGAATGTTATGATTATAAACAAACCTGATACTGCAGCAATTGAAATATTATTGGTGTACAGTAAACTAGGCTGGACTGTTTTTGCGCTAAACATGTTTTGGTGTGACTTGCTCTCAGGTATTGTGTAGGGAAAAAAAATGAAAGTTGGATTGTGGAGTCAAAATGACAAATATTAGTTAATGATGACACGAATAAAAGAAATTCACGAGGAAGAATCTTTCAGTGTTAAAGACTGGAATGTTGTGTGCAGAATACTGGTTAATGATTATGATTAATACATGGCTTAATAAATGTGCTTAAAAGTGAGATTTTTGATGTCCTGATTTGTTTTAGAACAGGCAGAGCGGGAACGGTTGCGTCTGTGAACAGGATTAATAGAGTGCATGCTTTCTGCGTAAATCAAAGGTGTCTGTAACTGCCGTGTGTTTGGTTACGCGGGAGGATTAGTTGAAGTGAATTGCTCTTCGCAGAGATGATGTGTGTGTCTGATACAGGCTCAAGATTCTGATTCTTGCTCAGTGAAGGTTTAACAGTGTTCATTTAGGTCCTTGACCTTTACTTGTAGCGGCTGTCCTCACATTTCATCTTCAGACTTTCCCTTTGCTTTCAATTAGATGCATGCACACATTCAGCAGCCTCCACAGTGTATATAACACTGCTGCTGCACAGGCTGCTGTGTGTGTTTTGAGTGTCGCTCATGTTCCATTTCCGTTTTGTCTGTGTATAACTTCCTAATGTTTTTACAAATGTGTGTGTGTGCGTGTGTGTATGCGTGCGCTTACTTGCCTTGCCGTGGTTATTCTGCAGGAAATGTACTGAATCTTGTTGTTTTTTTCTTTAATATTTGTTCAGAGTAATTTAGTAATTTAGAGGTGTCTCAAATAACAGATACTCTTTCCTGAAGTTTGTGTCCCTGGTTGGTGGGTGTCCGTCCGTGTGTGTGTACGCATTAGGGCATTAGGAAAGACTTTTTGGAAAGCTTTCCTAATAAGGTCAAACTATTCCAGCGTGAGGCTGCAGACTGGCACTGTGCCTCCAGCAGCACTTCCCCAAACACTGTTTACTCTGCAGCTTTCTTATGCTGAAAACATTTTATTCATCTCTCTCTCTCTCTCTCTCTCTCTCTCTCTCTCTCTCTCTCTCTCTCTCTCTCTCTCTCTCTCTGTGTGACTCTATCTATGAATCTGCCTTCCTCTTTTGCCTGCTCTCACCTCTTTTACTTCTTCTTTTCCTACTTCTCTATCATGATTGATGATGTTGCTGGATTTATTTTTATTTGGTGTTATTGAAACGGTCGAAATTATCTCTGAGGAAGAACCTTTCAGCAGATCCCGGTTGCCAGTTATTATGGTGGTTGTGGTGACGGCAATGGCGACGGTCTTGCTTCACTTTCCACACAAACATCTTCACAGATGCTTACGAAGCACACGTTAAGATCAAACTGCTGATTTTGCAAGTATATTTTGAAAAATGCAAAGAGATTGGCTTCTATAAGGGAACAATGATCCAAAGCAGACCTCAAAATCCTGCATGAGCTACAACAAGCAATGCAAGCTGGCGATTTTGGAATAGCCCTCACAGTCCTGACATGAACACTGTCTGTAGTAAAATGTTCTACAAGGAAGAAAGGGTGAAATTTTGTTAAATAAGAATAGAAAATCTAGCTGGTTACAAAAAGAGTTTTTAAAATTTATTTATATATTTTTTTGTATGAGTCCTGGTCATGTGAGGAGGAAGACTAATTAAAACTGGGATCCTCTGCCCCAGATTGTTTTTGATTAGCTAATTGTTAGAAATTCAGCTATTAATCATGTATTTGACCTGTACCAAAATCCCTCTAATGCAGCCTAAAAATAATCAGAGTAGGCTGTAGGTACATGGGATGGCATTAAATGATAAAAGTAGATTTTGCTTTCTTCCTGTATTTATAGTGATGGCGCGCAGAAGCAGCATCTGAGCATCGTGGGCTCTCCATACTGGATGGCTCCTGAAGTGCTCAGAGGAGAGCAGTATGATGAAAAGGTGGGATGAGTCATGATGTCCTGTGACAAAAGATGCATTACGTTCTGTAAACCTTCTAAAAATTCTTCCATTTTTTATCACTGAAGGTTAAAAGCTGAAACTTGTTATAACCCTTATGCTTTTATTAATTTTAGTAAACTTATTACTGTTGCTGTTTGTGTCTGTGTCTAGGTGGATGTCTTTGCCTATGGCATTATCCTCTGTGAGATCATCGGTCGGATTCAGGCAGATCCAGACTTCCTTCCCCGCACAGAGGCAAGTCAAATCTCACTACATGTTTCTCTGATTCAGAGCTCAGCTTCCAGCTGGACCTAGTGGCATCAGTGGGAAGTTCTTGAGAACAGCAGCTGTATATAAAACCTTATATACACACTTGAGGTCATAAGTTTACATGCACCTTGTAGAATCTGCAAAACATGAATAATTTAGCCTATATGATGTTGAGATCTGTCTTTTCGCACTGAAGATGACTGAGGGACTCATACACAACTATTACAAAAGGTGCAAACATTCATTGACTCTCAAGAAGGCAACATGATGCATTAAGAGCCAGGGGGGTGTAAACTTTTGAACAGGATGATCGGTGTAAATGATCATTCTGTCTTCTGGGAAACAAGTAGATATCGTATGTAGCTTCTGAAGGGTGGTACTAAATAAAAAGAAAAAAAAAAAAACACCTTTTAAACAAAATAACAATTTAACAGTATGCACAATATAAATCTGAATAAAAATAAGGTTTTCTGTTGCTGTGTGACCTGTTCTACTGTGCATGTTTATGTGGTAAAGCAAAGGACTTTACCACATGACATGTCTCGCCTGAGCTTTATGACTAAAATTGGGTCAAAACCAGACCCTTTTTTAACCGAAAAGTTAAGTATGCGTTTTTACAAATGCTCTATTGATGGCATATTGTTCTTTTGCTGAATCCAGTGCTGCTCCTTCTCAGCCTTCAGCTGTAGTTGTTCTATTATCTGAACCCATGCTTGCATAATTCATCAGATTATTTTGTCCAAAACAACACAATCCTCTTGTCAGTGGAATGTTAAGCACCCACTAGTGATCCCCTGGTACTAATGCAGAACTTTGTACTAGTGAAACACCACTGTGCATAAATTTATTCTTTAAAGCTGCATTATGTAACTATTTGGCCTAATGGAATGCAGAGGTAATCTCAGTCAGTAATATCAGTCTTAAATCAATAAGGTTGAACAGTTTAACTAATTTATCTTACCACAACGAATGAAGGCATTTTTCCTTGATATATGATGTGGATCACGAACCTGTAGGTTTGACAGCAGGTTTTCTCATTAAATTCAGCAGTGTTGCATTTTTGTTTTTAATGATATGTTTATGTCTATATCTACAAAAGTTAAATATTTAAAATGGAAAAAATGAATGTTTAGAAATTTTAAGGTTCAGTACAAATTAAGATAAAGATACATTTAGCTGCTTCTGGTCAGTGTTTTTCTTTCTTTCTTTTTTTTTTAAAGTTATAATATTGCAAATACCTACAGTTTCTAAGGAAAGTGTATGAAGGAATTTGTCGTGATATCCTCTTATTTCACAGCTCTGACTGAAGGGGTGATTGCAGTGTTTTACATTAATGTGCTTGTTCTAATACATTATTATTTCTATAGTAACAACAACGTAGGGAATTGTAGGATAGACACTCCGCATTAGCAGATTAAAAAATGTGGAATTGTTAAATTTTCTGTAAGGAGATGGTTATTTAGCATTTTTGGAAAGAGTCTCCAGTGTCAGCGATTTATAAAATTCAGAGTTAAAACTGTTTATTGATATTTTTTTCCCAACATGAGTCTTCAGGATGAAGGACTTTTAGGTTTCTTGGTAACATGGCAAGCTGCATTTTAATTTTTTTATTTAAAAAATCGAGAGAAAAGCAGAGATCTGTTTAGAGCTGCTGTAATATAGTGATAACAGGGACTAAATTGCTTTGTAGATGTTCCACGTCGTTACATTAGTTACGCAACATTTAACTATAAATAGAAAAAAAAAAGGCTAAATTTTCTTTCATTAATAAAAGGAAAGGTCGGGATTTTATTGGTATCCTTTCATGTTAAAGGATGCACTCTTGCACACCTAAATATTGGACTGCCTTGCACTGAGTTGTGTTATGTAATGCAGGCAGTCTGATAAAGCACTTTATTGACTTGCTATCTGATTGACGTCTGACTATGGCTGGATACACTGGAGAGCCAATCACATTTGCCCAAACCTGCTTAGTTTATAATCCAGGACAAAGTTTACTGTTGATCTCAATTTTTTTTTTTTTTTTTTTTTAAATCAGTGCTGAGAAACAAAAGTGTGTGTGTGAGAACTAAGTGTAATCTTGCTTTAGTTTTCTTCATTCGAACTCAGAACACCTGTGTAGTGTGTTTGGATATGCAAACTTTGTGTTATTCATGCATGCGTGTCTGCACAAAAGCACTCTGAAAGTAGCCTTATTATTAAACGTGTTGTCTCCCCCCCACAGCTATTTAGCATTAATTATGAAGGCATTGTCGCATCAAATGAGAATCTTAAATAAGGAAAGGGCACTGAACCAATGTATTTAGTACCTAATTGTTGATTGTGCGTTCCCGTAGTGGATGTCTCTGTAGATTCTACGCGTGTGCAGTGCCCCCTAGTGGTGACTTCCATTACTACTACTACTACTGATGTTTCAAAAGTGAAAGTAAATGTAGCTCTTTTTTTTGGCTGGGATTAGGAGAACTGCTCTGTGATTTTGTGTATTCGTGTCTGTATCTGTGTGCAGGATTTTGGTCTAGATGTGGCTGCATTTCAGCCTATGGCAGGAGAATGTCCCCCTCCTTTCCTCGGCCTAGCAGTCACTTGCTGTTGTGTAAGTCTATCCTTCTTTCTTAGACACGTATACACACCATTTCCAAATCAGTACTCGCCTGCAGAAACACTACTACAGATGGGTGATGGATTAATAAAGTGTCCACCACAAGCCACCAGAACAGCTTCAATACATCTTGAGATAAATTCTACAGGTCTCTGGAACGCTACTGGAGCAATGATGAGCACCATTCTTTCAAAAGACATTCCCTTAGTTCCTTAGTTGATGATTATTGTGAAGAGTGCTGTCTGACACAGAGCTCCAAAATCCCCTGTAGGTATTCAGTTGGATTGAGATCTGGTGAGTGTGAAGGTCACAGCATATGATTTACATCATTTCATCCTCATTTAGAGAGCCCTTGTGCTGAGTGGATGGGGGCAGGAGTCATCCTGAAAGAGACCACGCCCATCAGGATAGAAAGGTTTCAACATGGTATAAAGGTGATCAGTCAGAAGAACTTTGTATTGAACTGCAGTGACCCTTCTCCTTCAGGGGAAAGGTGGACTCAACCCATGACAGCAAAATAAAAAAAATGCCCCCTATAGCATAACAGACCCCCCCCCCCCTTGATTTGTCATCGTTCTGTAGTTTAATGTTTGAAATGTTTTGAATATTTGTTAGACCACATGATGTGAACATTGTTGGTTGCTTAAGCAAATACTTGTATTGTTCTCCGCTTGATATATCGCTTTGCTTGTAATTTCTCATTTGTAAGTCGCTTTGGATAAAAGGCCCTGCTAAATGAATAAATGTAATGATGATAAAAATCTGGTGGAGGAATACTTTTGTTATTTTGTAGTTGTTTTATATTTAATTGCTAATTGAGTTTATGTGAAAATGAAGTATACCTCTTTTCTTACCTCAGGTGACTGGCCACAAAGTTTATGAAATGTCTATTTCAATTGACGTGGGTTAGGGTGGGTGTAAAATGTGTGTGTTGATTTTGTTTGAATATGTGAAGTTTGAATGACTTTTTTTTGTTGTTGTTGTTCTGGCAGATATAATGTCTACTCATTTTAACACTTTGCCATCTTTTTTCCCTCCTCTTAGATGAAGCCACAGAGTCGTCCTCCTTTCTCAGAGATAGTGTACCAGTTGGAGAGAATCAGTGTTGGGCAGCAGGCGGAGCTGACAGGGCCTGTCGAGGGTGCGTGTGCAAAAATGATCTATACTCTGCCTTTTAGATATGCACTTTCTCAAGGAAGAAACATTGTTTGGGTGGTGGCGGGGTGGGGGGTTACTGAGTCATTATAAATGATTTCATGGTTTAACTTATGATTGAGAGACTGTGTCTGTATTTTCACTTGTAAGGGACGGGGGCTTGAACCAGCTCATTGGGAGACATTTATGGGTCCTTTTTGGAATGTCTGAGTTAGAGCTTCATGGGAGAGCAGTACTGAAAACTGTATAATTATTAATTTGTGTCCCCCAGAACCAGCACTAATGAACTAAAAAGTGTGTACAGGTTCAGGGAGTTAGAATATATGGTCCAACTTGCTATCCATTAGCAACTTCCTAGACATAATCAACTTGCTGTGCTGTCATATTTAACATTCTGTTCTCAGTCAAGGGTTTTAAACTAAGAGTTATGTGCAACTACACTATACGGCCAAATGTTTGTGGACACCTGACCATCACACCCATGTTTTTTTAACATCCCATTCCACATTTAATCCCTTTGCCGTTGTAATAACCTCCACTCCTCTCCGAAGGCTTTCCGCTAGATTTTGGGGTGTGGCTGTGTGGATTTGTGTTCATTCAGCTAAAAGAGCATTAGTAAGGTCAGGCATTGATGTTGGGTGAGAAGGCCTGGGCGTCCCAGTTCATCCCAAAAGTGTTTAGTGGGGTTGAAGTAAGGGCTTTGCGCAGGACACTCAAGTTCTTCCACACCCAACATTGCAAACCGTGTTTTCATGGAGCTCACTTTGTGCACAGGGGCATTGCCATGCTGGAACAGGTTTGGGCCTCTTGGTTCCAGTGAAGGGAAACTGTAATGCTGTAGCATAGAAGGGCATTCTATACAGTTGTGTACTTTCAATTTTCTGGCAACAGTTTGGGGAAGACCCACATACGGCCATATACTGTATAAGTATGTGTTCTCCGTATTGAGAGAAATATTCATCCAGACACTAATCTCCAGTGCACGATGTCTATCTGATGATTGTGCAAAAAATTTCACATTGATTTGCCTGACCTCTTTTCCAAAATGTGATTTTAGTTTTTTCTTTTCCATTTTTAGCAGAACCAGTTACGCCTAATTCCAGGTCCCTGAGTGGGAGAAGGTCGTCTTTGGGTGCCATTGTGGAAGATCGGCTGTCCCTGAGTAAATCAGATGTGTTATCTCCTGTTCAGAGTACGCCGGCTCGCGTCAACCCCTTCTCCCAAAGGCACGATCTCAATGGTGGCCGCATTAAACTTTTTGACACACCCAGCAAATCGGTCATCTCCCTCACCTTTACCCTGCCTCCACGTCCTGACCCGTGCAGCCCCACCCCCTGTAGGAAAGCCCCGCCCCGATCCCACAGACGCTGCCAGTCTCTGCCCTGCACAGCGGAAGACATCCAGGCATTAAGGAGTGCATCAGACGGTGATGCTCACGCGAGCATAACGCCTCCGGATGCTAAGGAGACAACGGCTTGCGCTGTTAATCTTCCCAAAATGGACAGTGATAGTATGGTGAACATTTTCACAGAGGTTGAACATGATCATGTGTTTAGTGCTCAGACAGATGGTCCAAATTCACTGGAGGAACAAGAGATTGAGCACATGATCATAAAGGACTCAATTCATAAAGAACTGGAAGAGGAGGAGTGCATGTTGGAGGAGAAGGTGAATGATTATACTCCTCTAGCAGATGACTCTGGTGTTCCCATAGATCTTGAGTTAACGTCCATAGATCATCTGACAGAGGTGAGTGTAGAGGAAGCCATGGACTGTATCAGCTCCCCCGATACATCTTGTGATTCACCCAAACCCTTCACCAATGGCTGGAGACCACCTGTATCAAACAGACCCCCATTTTTACCCCCTTTACCCGATTTAGACAACAACAACAGCCCTGTGCAACCTTTAAACCTGCCAGTCAATGGTTTCCATGGTGTCACGACCCCTGTGACCCCTCCAGAACAGGATGAGGTTGTAGCGTGTTCAGGCTGCTGTCTGGCAGGATTCAGCTTTCCCTCCATGTGCATCCGTGGGACACCCCGCAACCCATATAAGAACTTAAACGGTGATTCTGCGACGCGGGAGCTGCTGTGCAGAATGCAGCCATCTTCACCTCCTGCTCACAGCACGCACACCTAATGATGAACTGCATGAGAGAGGACACTGCACATTTATCCTATGCCTTAAAACCTGCTGCTGTTGCACATTGCTCAGAGAAGAAGTGGTGAATTGCGCTGGGGCTTAGTCAGGTGTTATTGATTTTGTCCAGTTTAAATGCCCCTTTGTTTAACATAATTATGCTCTTCAATGGGTTTAATGAACACTTTCTCAAGAAAACAGAATATTGTAAAGAAATATATATATATATATATATATGTATGTATATATATATATATATATATATATATATATATATATATAAATTTGATTGCGCAGCTGAGCTGTTATGTCAACTATAAAATTAGGAGGTGCTGTGCATTATGTACTTAACTATGCCTGTGTGTATTTAAAGAAACTGAGAAATCAGATAATGAGTTGTAAATTATTTTATTTTCTGTATGGTCTTTATTTCCTTGCTTTTCTCTAACAGCACCTGAGAAGTCTATATATGAATGTTCTAGTTTGTTATTGTTTTGAAAAAAAATGGGGATGTAAAGGTTTGTTTAAATGTTATTTTATTAAGGAATTTAAATTGCATTAAAATTGTAAAAGATGATTTTGTGTTTCAAGTTGTTTAATTCCACCAGAGAGAGCTGTTGTCTGTCTGTCTGTCTGTCTGTCTGTCTCTCTCTCTTTCGTTCGTTCGTGCTCACGTGCGTTCTCGCTCTTTCTCTCTCTTTCTCTCTCTCTCTCTCTCTCTCTCTCTCTCTCTGGTATGATGACAGTTCTGAGGTGCCACTCTGAGCGCTTAGTGTGTGGTTGTGTTTTCATATTGTCACCCATCTTGGTGAGCTTATTAAACCCCTCTACTCTTCTGCTGGTAAGTACTGAAAAGTAAGAAATCTGAAAATGTACAAGTGAAAAGTTACTGAAATTCTTTCAGTAAAAACATTTTCTAATGAATAGTAGCTAAGATGTGTATTATGACTATGGTTACGTTTCCACTGAATGCCAGCGCAATATTTGGATGAAATTTTTCCATTTCGCTTCTTGGTGCAGTTGTTGTGATGTGGGCTGTTCCTCTCATCTTGTCAGTGATGTCTTTAGTGCTGTATGTAGGTGAGTGTATTTATTTAGTTCTCTAGATTCATGCTATATCCCAAGTTATAAAAATGGCTTTATGTAAGTTTGAAAAAGCTGTTTAGACAGGTATTTGATTGTCAACGAGTAACTGTGTGTGTGTGTGTGTGTGTGTGTGTGTGTGTGTGTGTGTGTGTGTGTGTGTGTGTTAGGATCCTCATTCTCTTCTTGCACTACCAGTGTGAGGGTTCAGGATTTACGCTGCTACATGAACTGGAGCTGTTCTGATGTCACCTCCACCAATGCGACCTTCACTGTCCAGTCAAAGAGACAAGGGTGGGTGGGTTTTATACACTATGACACACTCGCATGAGTGTTAGCCACAGTTTCAGTTTTACACAGATTACTGCAGGCATACGAACTGATGATATAGATAGGATCACATCAGTGGCCAAAGCCACTAAATACCTCATTAAGAAAAATGAAGACACTTTATAGAGGTGTCTGCCATGAGTGAATGAGAGGTGCACACAAGTGCATACGTCCTGGATGGTGGAAAATAGTGAGCGAAGAAGCAACAGTTGGAACATAGTGTGCATGGGACCTTATGTGAAACTCGCATGTGGTTTAAATTGAAGCCACAGCAGAAGCACCATCCCTGTGCATATCTTCTCTCATTGTCTGAGAAACGAAAAAACCATTGTTTTAGTTTCCTCTGACTCAGCCATGCCTGCTTGAGGAGGGGAGACGAGTAAAATTGTGTTTTTTTTTGGTTTTTTTTTGAGGAAATGTTGTACATCAGTCAGATTCAACATGAATATGTTGAACATCATGAACATGTTTTAACCAATTCGTCACATAAGAGTGTGTGTGAATATTTTCTCTGGACTCTACGGTACAGTAAAATTACTTTACAAGACAAACACAATATTCTATATAATAAGCGTATGTCTCTAACTGTTAGGTGGGTTTGATATTTGATTTATTTATTTTTGTGTTCCTTAAAACCCTTCCCACTCATGTTCACGAGCCCCTGCATCTGGAATGTACAGTGGTCCGAAGCCCGGAAATCAGTTTTCAAAAGTTTTCTAAGTGACTGAACACTTTTCCTAAGGACAAGTTTGGTTGTTTTAGCAGTTATGTTTTACATGTATTCCAGGTTATTTGTACAAGTAAGGAACAAATAAAATGAACTATTGCACCTTATTAAATAGAATAATTCTCTTTTTTCACTAGTTAAGATATCTTTTTGCTGTGTATATTTGGTGGTTTGGGAAAACACTTTGGATGTGTCTGTGGCTGAATTCTGGCAAACAGACGACGATGGGGGGACTAGTTTTGCCCAGAATTGAAAATTTTCTATCTATAACATACTTTGACACAAGAAACCACGAATATATTTCATACTGACTTGGAAAACTCATGCTATGATTCTTGCAAAGATCATGTTTAGTAAGGAGCCAGATTAGCAAACAGTAACTTGTAAGTAAAAACAATTATTCAGCTAGCAAGATTTTACAAATCTTTAGGCAAAGTGGAGTTTCCTCATACGGTGAAAGTCAGGATTAATCAAGTTGTTGGAGAGCTATATGTCACAGACAAAGGGACGTATGCCTAATCAAATCTTCAGCTTCAGTTGAGATAAATGCAACAGAGAAATGTATTTCCATTTAGAAAAATCTGTGGTTTATAGAACTATATAGAATTTAAAAAAATGTCTATTTCACCATGTGAGGGGTTTTGCGAAGCTGGCCCACATACAGTATATAAACTCACTGTTCACTTCAATAGGAACAGCTGTACACCTACTCATTTATGCAGTTATCCAATCAGCCAATCATTTGGCAGCAGCACAAAGCATACAATCATGCAGATACAGGCCAAGAGCTTTAGTTAATGTTCACATCAAACATCAGAATGGGGAAATAGTGTGATCTCTGTGACGACAACCCTGGCATGGTTGTTGGTGCCAGATGGGCTGGTTTGAGTATTTCAGAAACTGCTGATGTGGATGAGCTACAACAGCAGAAGTGTATCAGGTACCACTCTTCTCAGCCAAGAACAGCATTCTGAGGCATTCATGGGCCTCATGAATGGTTAAAACATTTGGATTACTGATGGGAATCATTGAATTCAAACCCCAGCACTGCCAATCTGCCACCGTTGGGCCCTTGAGCAAGGCCCTTAACCCTCAATTGCCTAAATGGATAAATGAGATCAATGTAAATTGCTCTGGATAAGGGCATCTGCCAAATGCCATACATGTCCAGTTTGGGTGAGCCTGTACCCATGATGTCCTCAGATTCCGGTTCTTTTCTGGCCATTTTTCCTCTGATCTCTCTCACAGGATATCAGAAGTTATATTACTGAATACTGAAACCAGCCAATCTCTCACCAACAACTATGCCCCCCCCCCATGTTTGATGTGAACTTTACCTGAAGCTCTTGACTTGTATCTGCATGATTTTATGCATTGTGCTGCTGCTGTGCCATTGGCTGATTCAATTACTGCATAAATGAGCAGGTGATCATATTAAATTAGACGGTGAGTGTCCATAAATATATATTATAGAATGGAATCCATTGACTTGGTGTGTGTGTGTGCGTGTGTGTGTGCAGGGAAGAGTGGGAGAATGTCTCTCACTGTCTACAGATCACCTCCGATAGTTGTGATCTGTCTGAGGTCTTCGATGACTTTTATCTCTACAACTTCGTCAGGCTGGGACTGAACCAGGGACATGGAAAAATTAATTGGACTTTACCACAGCTTTGTGACCCGGTCAAAGGCCGTATGTACCATGACTTTATTAGGCTACTTACTATTCGCTTCTCCTTACAATGATTAGTAAAATTACTATAAAGAGCTTTTGAAATGCTTACAATGTCACAATGAAGTGCTCAACATGTCAGTAGAGGTGTGCACAGGACTTTTTTTTTCTCCTTTATAAATCCTGCATGCCCTCTTGTCCACTCCCTCAGAGGTGACCAATCCTGCCCACACTGTTGTTTGCACCTGCCTGCAATATTCTCTAAAGAAATCGATTCTGTTTTAAAAAAAACATATAAACAAGTCATTTAGTGTACTAATGTTTGACTTTGTCGTATTTCTGTTTCTCCAGCGAATATGAGTTTTAGCGCCCCCTCGCTGTCCCTCTCTCTGAAGGAGCAACAGCTCTGGGTGGAGGTGATCTTTCAATGTGCTCCGAATGCTGTCTGTCAGACTTTGATGGAGGGTTATGACGAGCATACTCCAATCTGCTGTGCCCTCGGTTTATTCCTGACGCTGAACGCCACAGTGACTCTTTATAATAAACATGATATGAATGATATTCAGGTGATAAACTCTTCCATGCTCTTGATTTCTCTCTTAAAGCAATATTTCACACAGAAATATTGAAGAAATATTAAAGTATTACAGAAAGGTGGCACAGGCTTTATTATACTTATGAAATAATGCTGACTAACTTGAATTGATGGGTTTCCTGTTTGCTCTGTGCTTCCTGTCTTATTGATGCATAGCATATTCAGCAATGGATGCTGAATGTCAAAATGTTTTGAAGTTACTGAAATTGTAGCAAAGCTATGCTTCAGAACCTTTTCAAAAATTATATTTTCTAGTTTCATCATTGGCAATACTCTCTCTCTAGCTATTTCTTCCATACTGTAGGACAACTGGGAGGGGAAACACTAACAGGTATACAATCAAAACTGCAGCTGAGTGTGCTTGGAAGAGAAAGCTAAGTGCTCTATTCTGTATTGTAGTGTCTTGAGCCCAGCGACTGCGTCCTGTTTAATGCTGATGTGATGCTGGTGATTTGTCACCACCGACAGTTATTTTCCCCCCCTTATTAAGCCAGTTCTTTGGCTAAGTGCCAGGTACAGTATACTGCTGTGGTGTTTTATTAGTGCTTTCTGGTCATACTTCTTCCTGGTCAGCAAACTGAAACATGCATTTAGCAGGTATCATTGTGATCGTCAAGAAATCAAGGCCATCCTTCATACCAAAGGTTTAGAACATTGTCAGGATTCAAACCTGCGATCTTCCAGCGACAGCACAAATGTTCTTGTACCATTTCAGAGCCCGTGGAACTCAATTCTGCTGATGTTTCTGTAATGGGTTCTAGTTGTGTCTATCATTGTGTTATCATTACACTCATTAACTAGTCTGTTCTTCTCACAGACTCGCACTGAGATTGTGGAAGATAGTCGGTGGAAGGTGCCGTTTGTTGTGCTTGCTTCTGGTCAGGAGTACTGTGCTGTGGCCCAGCTTGGCTCCTCTCCTGTCTCTAACCCACAGTGCATCTACGTCCCACTGCTGGGTAAACAGTGCTCAATTCAATTGATTTTTATTTTTATAGTGACTATAGACATTGTCACAATTGCAGAAGACAGAGATTTAGTTTTGTAGCAAATCAGCTAGAGGTGACCGTGGCAAGGAAAATCTTCCTGAGACAAAGTGCACTATTCTCACTTTGTCCCTGTAGGGATCAGTTAACACAGTCACTTGCTTATTTTTTACAATTGTTTTTTTTTTTTTTTTTTTTTTTACTGTTTAACAAAATCAACATTTAAAAAAATTCCTTTCTTTTAATGCATTTTCTGAGTTTGTCATGGCTATTTTAACTTGCAGTAACATTTCTCCTGGCCCCGTGTGGTGTCTTCATTGCTCTTCTTCTCGTGGTGGGGTTTGTGCTGAGGAGATGGGGGTGCTGGTGTGTTTCGACAGACCTCAGACTCCCTAAAGTTCTGGTATCGTATACCTCATACTGTAGCTACACACTCACAGATCGAGCAGTTGGGTATATTGCAAGCGTGAGCTTTGGGAACTGATATTGTTAAACGTTTGTTTTTGTGCAGATGTCTCTTCAGAGTCAGGATCAGGAGGGTTCTGTTGTGGATGAACCCAGTCAGCCCACTCCTGAAGAAGAGGAGTCTATTGTCCATCTCTCATTCATCTCCCTTAACAGCATGCTTCCTTTTGACTCTGAATCAGTTTATCCACATTTGCAGAGTCCTGGGGTCAGCTATTACACCACAGCCCTTCTGCAGGGCCGGTTTTGTGATGGAAATGAGGACATAGATTACCTCTCCAGCGATGTCGAAACAGATTGTGCTTTTCCAGATTATTATCCATGGCCACGTTGGTCATCACTTCCTGCTCTCAGAACAGGGATGGTGTGTTTGTTGGGGAACTTTCTTCCTTCAGAGGGCATAGGGATTCCTTTAAGCTCGGTCAGAGTAGCTGGAGCACAGATAGCCTAGATGGAGTCAGATCTTTCTATCAAAGTACTTCCAATCCTGTATAATGATGGGAATTAATCTTCAATTAATTCAAGCGGTTTCTCAGCCCAGCCATTTATTTCCTGATGTATATGGAAAGGTGACGATGTATATGGAAAGGTGACTGCCAAGATACATGTTTTCCAAGATCCATCAAGTCTAACAACCCTATTCTGTATACATGAGCTAATATGCTCGTGATCGGCTAGTGTTGCTCAGATTGCTATGCTTCCAGCAGCAGGGCACAGCATGATCTCGCAGTTAGCTATGAATAAAAACTTTGTATTCTGATTTTTTTTTTTTTTTTTTGGTAAAAACTGTCAAAACAATTCCTCAGGAATTTCAAATGGTCCACAATTTTGCTCTTTCCCAGCACGCAAAGCACCATAACCAAGCAATGACTACAACTTGTGTAAAAATTTTTTTAAAAAAGTGTGTAAAAATGAGCAAAATATGGACAGTTATGGGTGTTACTGTCCGTGTGTGCAGAACAGGTTAGTTCCTGTCATCTCTGCAACAACCTCTCTCTTTTGAAGTTAATAAGACAAAAATGAAGCTCATCATTTTACCCAGAAACCGGAAAGCGGTCCATATTAATGCCATCTGTGTTTAAGTTCAGCTACTACAAACTTACAGTACATATGGAATCATTTTGTCACCTCAGTACTATACTGTATTTTATGTATGAATAAATCAGAAGGTAAGGCCATCAATCTGTTGATGATCTTAACCCAATCCAAAATTGGTGCTGATTTTGGGATACACCCATGCAGCAGTGTGACGCATTTCAGTAGGCAGTCATAAATCCTCAACTATTGGTTCTACCCCCTGTGGACTCTTTTCTGCACATATGAGGGGGGTGGTGATGTGGCGGTGATGGTGACGGAGGGGTACAGACACTCGGCCTGCAAAACTCCCCCCACACTGCCCCCCAGCACTGACTCATTGTTGCCTGCCCTGGCTTAGTTTTCATGGTCAATAACTCACTATTCACTGCTTTACCGTGAATTTTATGCTGATGGTGGTATTTTTAAAGAAGTATTGCAAACCACAATTAGGCCCTAAGGAGCAGTGCGGACATTTGGGTAAGTCCTGTTACTGTGTACAGCTTTAATTGTAATGACTTTCACCCTTCTTGAGTTTAAGCTGCTGTCTGTTTGATTTATGCCAAGTAGACCAGTGGAGCTATTTCACTGTGCTGTAGTTTGACGACAGTAGGGTTTTTTTTGTATGTGTGTGCGCCATGTATGATTTTGATGAAGCCTGTAGTGAATTATTCCTTCATTAATGTATAAAATCATAAATAAAGATACCAGGTTTCATTGTTGCAGTTTTAAATGTCAGGTTGACCAAGGTGAAAAGCAGGAGTGTTACAGAGGAAATATATACGTGCTGCTCTAATAAAGCCACAACCCACAAACCTGAAAAAAACACGTTGAAAAACAAGAGCAAGCAAGTAAGAACTAGACAGATGGCAAAAGGGTGAACACGAGTGAGAAAACCCCTGAACTGAGGTTTTGTACTCATGCTATATTTGCATTGATGAGCACCTTCAACATTATGATTCAGTTTTCTATAATACGTAAAAAACATGGATTGCACATTTCATATTTTTTAACAAATGTAAGCCACTTCTGTTTAGCATCTGTTAATATTTCTCTGCATTTGTGCCGTGTTTTTACATTATAATATTAAATAATAAATGTATAATAAACAGTTAATCAAATCAAGAATGCTGAATACCTGATACAGGTGTGAAGAAAATCATGGACTGTTGGAGGTTCATTATTTTATATAATTTTTTTTTTTAAGTATATTTTCCCACCTTTAAAAATATGTACATGCTTCTGAATATTGTTTTTGCCAGTACACTGACTCACACTGCTTCAGTGCCAGTTCAAAGAGACCGGCAGAGCAGAAAAAACCTGTTGCAGGAGATATTCTCGTAAGAAGATACGCTCATCAGAAACTGCTCTGTAACTTATGAGGTCAATATCTTTATTATAATAAATCATTTTTTAAAGTACAGCAATAGCTCCAATGATTTTGTGAATGTTACACCACAGTCTTGTTAAATTTTCTGTAACAGCAGCTCTGATAGTAGTTCCATCTGTGTTTGAAATCACAGATTTATATTAATGCTCTTGTTATGGTGCATTATGGTTTATTTAGAGGAGAGAGAAAAAGACAGGCTGGTGAGGGAACGACTGTTTTATAGCTGCTATAATGTATGTGAATCAAGAATTACGTACCACAACATTAACTACAAATGTTTATTAAACATCATTGGCAAATTGCTGTAGTATAAGAGGACTGAAACAGTTCAGGACATGCTGTTACAGGTAAATAATCAACTTCAGGGGGGTAACATAATACTAACGCTGCTTCTCCCCACCCGGTCACTGATTATGTTCGTATAACAGTACGTTATAACACCAATAGTGTTTTACTTCCTAATATAAGTACATAACTCTCAAGATGATGCTGTGCACATACACACTTGGCATCCTTCTGTCTCTCCTGTCTTCCACTTTCATTTGTTCGATCCTGCTTTAATTACTGTGGCAAGATCTATCCAGCTGCAAGTTTCAGGCTCCAATGCGTCTCTTCACCTTCGCCAGTACTGTCAGGGGAAAAAAACAAACCAAAGCATTAATCATTTAAGCAGATAAAGAGGCATAATGTTTTGTGTAATACTTTCACTTCAGGCGAAAGGCAACACCAAGGCACAATCATTTAGATAGCTTTAGAGTCATGATTTCCAAAATGTCTGTGATTTTAAAAAAAGAAATAAAAATCTAGTTACAGTTGTGGAAACCACACCAAAAAAAATTACTAAATCTATTAGATTATAATATTTACTGGTAAATTCTTACAGCTTTTATACTGGTGTACTGAATGTATTTCATCTAAACCTCAAGACCTCAAAAACAAGCAGTCAACTTAATTTAATGTTGATTTTAATAAAAATGTGTTTTGGGAATGGAAGATTTAGGAATAAAAAGCTCTCTGGCTCCAGAATAACAAATTACTCAAACAATGAGCCTAATGTTGGATTATATTAATAAATAAATCTGTACTGAGGTTCTGTGGAATTAAAAAAGCAAAAAAAATTATTCTTTTAATCTGGTCATTGGGTGCAAAAACTTTAAGAACCCTTGCCCTAGAGTACTGCGTATTAAACCCACTTCTATACCTGGGCAAACTTGTGTATTTGTTCCACCACAGCGGCGAACAGAGCACCCACACTCTCATCTATCAGACTCTGCATGTAGTGTACCGCCTCCTCATCTGACAGGTCCAATCTGAATTTATCCTGCACCTGAAAGGACACCAGACGAGGAGAAAGTCAACGATCTAGTCTTTCCTGAAGAAGTCTTCAACACAGTTAAACAAACATTAATAGACTAGACTAAGTAGAAGTAAACACACCTTTTTCACTGTCTTATCAGGCTCAAGCGCGATGTCAGGAATATTGGCATCCACCATGAGGGAGAACAGGTTTAAAATGAGGTTGGAATATCTGATAATGACACACACACACACACAGTGTAAGCTTTAAAAACACTAGAACACAAATTACCAGCTTAGATCTACTGCATATAGACATTTATTTACCAAAGAAAAATACCAGTTTAAGAACAACCAATGTAATGGGAGGTCCCACTGTACAGTGGCAAAGAAGAACTGTGGATGTTATTAATGTTTTAGTTGTCAGAGATCAGTCTGTTGTGTGGACAGACTGTTCATTTTTGAGGATGCGTACAACTTGGGCCAGAGGTACCAACATTTCTAATAAGTAAATTCCAGCTGGCTGAGAAAAATCCCTAACATCTGTGTTGGTGGATGTTGTGGCTTCCCCACCCCCCGAGTGACAGTAAGACACCAGCAATGCAAAACTCCAGCCTGGCCACTATATAATTTTTTACAGGCCAAAGAGACCACAGTCCCACACTCTTGTTTTCTACTGGGTCACAAGTGTGAGGCTTGTTAATTCACATTTCAAAGTTCACATAGACATATTCAGACATACTCAGCAAACTGAACTGATACCCAAATGCACCTTTTTTTTTTTTTTTTACGTCCCTTCAGTCAATTTCCACTGGGTGAATTAGATTCATTTTTGGACTGACCTCTGCTTTGGCTGAAAAGGCAGAACTCCATAGTTTTCAAGTGTATCGCCATAGTTCGCCATATTTACTGATGGCTTGTTCATGACCTTTGACATTGTCAAAGAAAAATACAGTATAACCGACTACTGTTACGTGCAATACATATCGATACATACAAAGTAAGGGAAAAAAAAAATTAATATTACAAACTTCCATAATCTTTGTCCACACCTCTGCTCAAAATTAAACCTCGAACATCTAAAGACATCACAATATCACTTCCAGTTGAGAAATGGACTGCAGATACAGTGCTGTGAAAAAGTATTTGATTTCTTCTGTTTTTGTGTATATAAATAGTTTTAGATCTTCAAAAGAAATACAACATAAAACAAAGCCAACCGGAGTAACACACAATACAGTTTTACTTTATTTTTATTGAAGCAAAAAAGAAGTTATCCAACAACTATCACCAATGTGAAAAAGTAAAAGGATTTTCACTTACTTCTAGGACTAGGATTTACTTGCTGCATAATCCAGCTGCGCTTGAGTTTCAACTTATAGACTGAAAACCGGATATTCTCCTTTAGGATTTTCTGGTAGAGAGCAGAATTCATGTTTCCCTCAATTATTGCAAGTTGTCCAGGCCCTGAAGCAGCAAAACATCCCCACACCATCACACTTCCACCACCATGCTTGACCGTAGGTATGATGTTCTTTTTGTGGAATTCTGTGTTTGGTTTACGCCAGATGTAACGGGACTCCTGTCTTCCAAACAGTTCCACTTTCATCAATCCACAGAACATTCTCCCAAAAGGTTTGAGTTTTGGCAAAATTCAGATGAGCCTTAATGTTCTTCTGGGTTAGCAGTGGTTTTCACCTTGCCACTTTTCCATAGATGCCATTTTTGCCCAGAGAGTGAAGTCATGAACAGTGTTCTTTATTGTGCAAAAAAGAGGCCTGTAGTTAATTTGATGTTGTCCTTGGCTCTACTGAGACTTCCTGGATGAGTAATTGCTGTGCTCTTGGAGGAATTTTGGAAGGTTGGCCACTTCTGGGAAGGTTCAGTACTGTGCTGAGTTTTTCCACTTGGAGATAATGGCTCTCACTGTGGTTCTTTAGAGTCCCAGAGCCTTTGAAATAGCTTTGTAACCCTTCCCAGACTGATGTATTTCAATCACCTTCTTCCTCATCATTTCTGGAATTTCTTTCAACTTTGGCATAGTGTGTTACAGGATAAGACATTTTAACCAACTTCATGCTGTTGAAAAAGTTCTATTTAAGTGTTGATGTGATTGAACAGGGTTTGCAGTAATCAGGTCTGGTTGTGTCTAGTCCAGCTGAACCCCATTATGAATGCAGTTTCAGTGATTCGGGGAATTAGTTACTACGGGGACAAATACAATTTCACACAGGGCCAGTTGTTACTGGATAACTTTTTTGCTTCAATAAAAAAACATTTAAAACATCATTCAAAATCTGTATTTTGTGTTTACTCAGGTTGCCGTTGTTTTATGTCAGATTTGGTTTTTATTTCTGAAATAATTTAGTATGAGATATTCACAAAAACAGAAGAAAAAAAATCCCAGCACTGAATAAAATAACCATGGGAGCCTAATTTGCAAAACATATGCAATAACTCTTTCTCTATGACCAGCAATAGAAAGCTTCAGGTAATACAATATAAATCCTACACAGAACCCACATTACAACCCATAAATTGCACCGCATCGACAGATGATTACTATCATGCCTATTCATGTCCTTACATACTCCATTATTAAGTTACACCATGCATTTGTCTTTCAGTTTCTTTTTCTCTTCCTCATTTTAAACTAGTATCTTTTCTTTTCCTTTTTGTGCTGTACCATTTTTTTCCCTTTCACTCTTTCCATTCTCTCTGCTTGCTCAAGTCTATTGCAGCTTTGGGGATGGAATAATGATGTTAACAGTTATAATTGTCTGAATTTCATTTAATCATAAATGTGATGGTTAAACTGTAGACGCCGGCACATCTGTAACACACTGAACTTATACAAAACATGTGTCCATCTTATGTGTGTGTTACCTCCGCAGGTGCAAGAAGGCTGTGTAACAATGTTTCCTAAGCTCCTGGTACTGTTCACTCTGCATGCCCCCCATGCCCTCCACCATCTCCTTACTCAGCTTCATTGGAGGGGGCAGTGGTTTGGGGTCCCGCCCCAGAATGTAGCCAAAATCAATATGGAACAACTTTCCTAATGCAGAAAAGAAGGGTTCAACTCTGACCTCAGTGAGTATGTGCTCAATTACATACAAATTGGCATTATATTTTATTTTGGGATAAATCTAATAGATGAAATAAAATGAAGGAAAATGCAAAAATGTACCAGTCTTGGTGAGAAGTAGGTTGTCCAGGTGTCTGTCCCCAACTCCAAGAATATAGGTGATGACGCAGTAGCCAGCTGTGATATACACACATAATGCACAAAAACGTAGATGTACAGCTCACACACTTTACAGCTGTTAGCCACATTCATTTTCAATAATCAAGAGAAGACCCCTTTAGGAATTTTCACAGTCAAAACAGATGCACGTCTCACCACAGCTCTTTACGTAGGTGTCCATCACCTCAGAGCTGATGCCGTAAGGTCCTTTTTCACTAGGGGCATGTTTCCTAAAGAAACTCTGCAGGAACAGGTCAGAGGTCAGCTCATAAATCCATCTGCTTAAATCTTCACCATTTAAACAGTTAACAAACTTCTACTCAACGTCTAATTATATAATGCATTGCTGATGTCAGATTTCTTTCATATTGCAAAATACAGTGTGGTCCACATATAATAAGGAATATTTTTTGTTGTGATGCCTCTCCCACTGTGCAGTGAACATTAGTGTCATATCTCAAGAAGAAGTGGTTGAATTGTTTATAGGATTTATATAGAATTATGATTGTAACCAGCAGATGAAGTGATTCGATTTTGGATCAAGATCAGAGCAAGGTCAATTGTCTGAAAGGACCAGACTTGTTGGCAGTGAAGGCATGAAAGCTCTACTTATTTTGACTCTACTTCATGCTGCATCAAATTGAGTGTGCTGAAGTACAGGGTGTCGAAAAAGTCGTAAACCAACGGGAGTAAAACTTCATATGCTTTATTTTGCATTTATCATTTACAACGTATACGCTACACATTGACCCTTACGCTCTACGCGTTTTCTCAGCCACTGTATCATGTTTTTGTGGATTTTGCTCAACATATTCCCATTGGATCTTGACTTTCTGATGTTCTGTATAATGACCACAAGGTTAACCTCATCATACAGACATTCCATGGAGAGAACCTGTCTAGAGAATGAGCTGGTCTTTGAATGAGTGAGATGCAGTTAGGTTCATGTGAAATTAGAGATATTTAGCTAACTATCAAGTGCCAGTTTATCGGTTTGGACAGGCTTCCTTTGTCATTCAACTGCATTGTAAATTTGTTGGAAAGAGGTGTAGTAACAGGTTATTTAGACTTGGGTTACATTATTGTTTTTATATAGATCAGTTTTCATCCGCTATCTTTGTTAAGTGACCTATAGAGTTGTAAGTTAGGTACATTATTGGGGTCTTTTGACAGCCAATAGGAATGTCTGGCTATGGTCAGATTGTGTTATGAATTATAGGAGAATCCTGTTGGTTCAGTGATGATATGATGCCTATAAAGGTCTTACTGTCGGACTCAACAGGTTATAGTGCACAGTGTTACATTTACTTCAGGGGTATTTACACATATACTGTGTAGAACGTATATAACGTCAGGATTTAAGTAAAAACTTGGACAAATTAATAATCTTAAATATCATCCACCGCTGTAATGCACCCATTTTCAGTTCCTGATGGTTTTAGGGGAATTTTTGTATTATTCTTGCCTTCGGTAAGTGAAACCTCATGCTCCTTGTTTCATTTCAAACCTAATGTGCTGTAAAGCCAAAACAGCTAAAACCGCCACTGTCAAATAACAAACTGCACTGAATGAGTCATAGTGTATCTGACTGTCCAACCTGAATATTGCCTTCAGTTGCCAGAACTTCTGCCACAGGAACCGATTGTACAAACTGCATAAAACCTGAGAACACAAACACAGCGGGTGTAAGAGTGCACAAGTGTATGTTGGGCTCTTTAGTGCAGGGTCTGTAGCTGCATGGGTGTTAGCACTGACCATGTTTGGTGCTGGTGGCCAGCACTTTATATGGCATCAGCTTTAGGTCCAAATTTTCTTTCCTTAGCAGCTGTGGAGAGAAGAAGAGATTTGAGATATACTGTAAACAATGTCTACAGAATGAGGATGCATGTATGTATGAGGTAAAGGTATTCAAGTCCATCTGTCATTAGCATGTTTAATTATGAGGCAAATTATTTATCTTGCATATCGTCATTAATGAACTTACAAATGCCAACCAAACAAATCAATCAGGGCGGCAATAGAGTGCAAGATAACAAACAGAGGTGTTGCTAAGAGAATGTTATATAAATCAGACTGACGGCTACTGAGTAAACTCTAATGTCATACATCTGAGCAGGGCGTATGCTGCACTTGTCTCGGCATGCACTTGTCTCTAGTAGGCCTATAGGGCACCTGGAAGTGCTTTACTAAGACAAGAAGATTTGGGGATTACGTTAAAAAATATTCTAATGATTGTGCACAGTCATTAGTCATGCCCACAAAGTATATGGGTATAGAACAAATCTTTTTAAAACATTCTTAAAGATATGTTATACAGATTAGTTTGTAGATATTTAGTGATGTTACAATGCACACTTTTTATTCTGAATGACAATTTTGCACTTTGTCTCTCAAAATATACAGATCACCAGTGTGATTATTTTTTTTTTACGATTGTACCGTACAACTGATTTGGCCACACCTAAGGTTTTTGCTGTCTCTGTGATGGGTTTGTGTTGTTTGTTTGTTGATGGCTTGAATTATGCTTATATAATATCAACTCTATGACAAATCTACATATAAATTTGCTTATAAATATAAATCATTTTTTAGTGTTATGAAACATCTCCCTACATATTTAATGTTTTTATTTTATCATAGCTGTTTAGGTGCTTTGTACGGTCTGCATGCACACTGAAAAGATAAACACAAAAATGTAACGAGCGATTTTTACAATTTTGGGAGTCTTTTATTTGTTGTAATATTGAATCTAACACCTGTTGTGCAGAGCTGTCCTTTGACAGTGTGTATTATAAGGCCTTTCTTAGATATAACATTCCTTACTGCCAAATTTAAAAAATAAAAAAAAAGTGCACATGGGTGTGTATCAAGCATATCAGACCTTGTCCATCAGTGAGATGATCTGTAGGATGAGTTGATCTTGTCGCAGGTCATCACCATGTTTAAAGATCACAGGATAAAGCTCATTATCTTCAGTCTTAAAGATCAGTTTAGCTGGCATCAGAGCACTCTAAATACAGAAACACACACACACACAAAGAAGGTTATGTGTGTATTTCTTTTTCATACACACACCAAAGAAGAATAGCTGGATGGATGATTGTGACAGTGGTGTACCTTGAATAGCGTGGCGGTGTCTGGTACAATGCCTCTGATGCGCACCTGGGGCTCCAGAGGGAGAGGGATGGGATCGATCTCACACAGACTCACCTTCTCATTATCAGCCAACAGAGCCTGCAGCCTCTCTGTCTGTCTCAAACACACAAACACAACACTGTAGGGCATATTCAAACAAATTTCTGGGGTAATTCACACACATGAACTACCACACAATAAACAGGGCGTCACAAAAATCTCCATACAAAGGAGAAATTAACACTTTTTAGCTAAATGTCTTCCAAACTTTTCCATTGAAATCATTCTCCTGGCTGGATCGGGAAGCTGTCGCAACATTGCGATGTACATGAATAACTCATTCATCATGAGTGGGAGAGATGACTCTGTGTGTGTTTACAAAGAAATGCCAATCATGTCCTGTGAATAAAGTTACATTTTGCTTAAAAAAAAAGTTTACAGTTTTTTCATCACTCCAGTTGAGGTGCCTGAGGGATACGTGTGCACAAGTGTGTACCTTTTTCTTGCGATTGCCGCTCTCTCTCTGAACGGCCTTCATGAGCTGCACGAGTCGATCTACAAATGTCTGCTGTGCTGCGAGCAGAGAGCGCATCACTCTCACATTCTTATCACCCTGAGGATGAAGGAGGAGAGAGAGAGAGAGGGGAGAGAGAGAGAGAGAGAGAGAGAGAGAGAGAGAGAGAGAGAGAGAGAGAGAGAGAGAGATGCAATGTTTCTGTATCATCAGTGATGATACTGGAAAAAGCAATATGACAAACTAGGTGTGCGTGATAGAAACAAAGTTTTATGTGACAATTTCAGAATTTTGAAATATATGACGGTATACATATCATAGAAAAGCTGTAAGAATAATGTCTCGTTTAAAAAATTATAAAACAAAAGGTAAACCAGTGTAGCGGTTTTGCAATAAGCAACATTTTAAAGCACTAATTAATCAGCTTGGTACACCACAACAGATAGTATGTGTGAACTTCTCTAGAACATCATACCTTTTTACAGGCATCTCATTTAAACTGTTAAAACCACCCAGTATGAAGATGAACAGGTGGCAAGATTAGTAGTTAATTTATGCTGGATCATATACTACCACTACTATTACTACTACTACTACTACTACTACTAATAATAATAATAATAATAATAGTAATAAATAAAAACATTTTGATGAATAATCATTCTTGAACTGTCACCTGCCTTCCCGAAATACAGTTGGCTCATTTCCATGATGACTAATTGGTAACAAATAATCATACTTGTGTTATCAGTCACAGTTGCGGAGAGGTGCCTAGAGTAGACGAGTTTTGGAACAAAGTGGCAAGTGGAAAAAAACAAGTCCACAGCTGCCGTTTATTTGGACCGATTTAAAACTGACTGATTCTGTGACCAAGAAGATCTTATTTTAAAGCAAATAATGGGGATTAAATCTAATAAATGTCCACAAACACAGATGTAGTGCAATGATTGGGAGAGCAAAAAAAGTGATTATGGGGCGGATTAAAAAAAAAAAAGGCATATTTGCAGACACTACAAATCAGAAATGCACGCGCACTACAACGAACTCCTTCCACACACAAGGACTGAAAATAAAAGAAACACTCATCTCTTTTCCAACGTCTAAACTTTTTTTTTGACCGTTTTGTGTATTCAGTTCTGAGTAAAATATTTATTGTGAGTTTAAGTACACACTGGGAAGCTTAACACACAGGAAATGCGCAGCTGACTCCTCCAATCATCCCACGACATCTATGGCATCAACAGTATTACGTGAAATGCTTGGAGTACAGGTGCGTCTACATATGCTGGAACATTTTCCCCTCCCTGCTGCTCTACCTTGGTCTACCTTATACACTGGGTAGATTGTGTTATGTGATATCTCTGACAAAAAAAAATGAAAAAGTCTATGGTGACTGGAGTATGGTTTCTTAATTATCTATTAACTGTGTGGATGTGGACAGAGTGTGAAAAGGGCTCTGTGTGTGAGTGTGTATGTGTGTGTGTGTGTGTGTGTGTGTGTGTGTGTGTGTGTGTTTTTACCTTGAGCAAAGCTTGGCTGAATCTCCTCATTACATTCAGATACATGTCATGAGTCTTTGGGTCTCTCTGCTGTGTGTCCTGGTCCTCACACTCCACTATTACATACCTGCAGGAAAAGATTTTAGGTCCTGTTAGCAATATTGATACGTACCAACAGATAAAAAAAAGGGGGCGGGGGGGGCGGGGGGGTTGGCACTGGTGGTAAACTCCACTTGACTGGATAAACATGCTGTTGGTTTCTATATGGGTCTTTTTTGTAGAACACACATATGGCGATTTATACCACAGCTCTGTTGAATTCTCGAATCTGATCAGCGAGACTGTGTTGATCCATTTTCTACAACAGCAGTTCTGACAGTAGTTCCAGCTGGTTTATTATTTAATATGCTCGTTTTTCAACAACATAACCGAGGCCAATGCTCCACATCAATGGATTTATAATGCATAATTATTGATATGTTTAAGTATTCGTTGAAGAGATGCTTATTTGACATTTTGCAGTCTCCAGTGCCATGCTTTGTAACAGTCGCTCTGCACAGGATTTCACTGATTGTTGCAGCCAAAAACATTTTTTGCTGTGGCTTCCCCCCCCACAAATTGCGATGCAATTTTGGCCCTTTTTGGTGCTTTTATTTTATGGAAAACTACTTGAATTGAACTGCATGAAATTGTCTTTCGCAGTCATGTTTGTGGGTAAATGAGATCTTTTAGCTCTACTCATGTTCGACGCACATGAATTCGAAGAGGGCTTTGGCTGAATGCGTATTGTGATGACACCACATGATGCGTCTTGGCCCCAATCTGTAGAAAATCTGCAGTAATTTTATAAAATAATTGCAAACTCCTCAGAATATTGCGGTGTTTGTTTGATTTTGCGTAAATTTCTGCGAACGCAAATATCGCAAGATCCTGAACAGTCAGAGCATTTCCTTTAGGTTTTTGGGTACAGGACAATTTTCAGGTTAGAGGGCTTTGCACTTTCAGTGTAACATGGAAAATGGCATTTTTCCACCTTTTTTCCATCACTTTTCCATCAAGAGAGGCTGTTGAGGGAACAAGTGTTTTTTTGCTGCATGATAACCGGTATGAACTTGTTATTGCGCACGTTCCACAACATTAAACCTAACTATAAATGGATAAAAAGTACAGTGTGTCGTCTTTAAATAATAATAAATTTCTGTGGTATAAGAAGAAGGAAACATTTCAGGTTGTGCTGTTATATGAAAATAATCAACTTTGAGGTGGCAACAGTTGCTGATTATTTTCTTATAACAGCACGTGCCATCAAGTTTTATTCCTAACATAGCCTGTTAGAGAAAAGATCAAGTCAAATAAGAATATTGATGGAACAGACAACACACAGGAACTGAAAAGACTGAGAGAATTTGACAAAGAAAGCATGGCTTCACAGAAAAACAGGAAAAACACCATTTATAGTTGTCAAAACGAATGTAGCACACCCGTGCTTATTTAGCATCCAATTTGGTGAGATTGCAATGACACACACCTATACACAAAGTACTGATTTGCTGTATGTTCCAACAGAATAATTTAATAAATGGTAAATAACTGATTTATTTTATTAATTAAAGATATTACGTATCGTTACATGTATTGTGGCTAAATGCTAGCTAAATGCTGACACAACACAAACATTTTACTGACCATCTGCACAAGAATACACTACAATTTACTTATTTTGCATCAATACTCACCAGTACAAGTAGTTGGCTAGTGTCGAGTTCTTGCAGGCACGCGATATGAGGAAAGTACACAGGTCTTGCTGCAGAACACACACACACACAGTTACAACCACCATCACCATCATCATCATCATCATAATCATAATCACCCTTCTAAACTACGGCTCGCTTACCTCCAGATTTTCTCCATCTGCTCCATCTTTGCCTTTCTGTGTGCCGGTGGTTGCTATAACAGCCGAGGTTATCTGGGAGCTGATTAAAGATCATTGTGTTATCACAACTTTATCACAAAAGTCCAAATGACACTTTAAATTCAGAGGAAGCAGTACTTCATGGCTCATGTGCTCAAAATGTAGGGCACGTTACACTGACATTTTGAAGATTATATGTTGTACTTTGGAACCTGGAACCACTTCTTGGCCAGTGTTAAGTGTAGAGGATGTGAAATAAACCATTTTCCTTCATGCTGTGTTTGGTGACTCACCTGTCCAAATCACCCAGCGTGGTGCTCTCGCACAGGCCCTGGCTGTCCCGCTTACTGCCAGGATCCAGACCACACTGGATATCATTGAAGTTCTCATACTTCAGAGCCTGAACCAGCTGCAGCAAGTACATCAACAAATCCTACACGCACAGAAAATGAAACAGTTTAAAAACATCCGATGATCAGGGCCAATTATATCCTGTCAATAAAAAGA
The DNA here is from genome assembly GCF_001660625.3 of Ictalurus punctatus. NCBI lineage: Eukaryota > Metazoa > Chordata > Actinopteri > Siluriformes > Ictaluridae > Ictalurus > Ictalurus punctatus. The sequence continues at coordinate 24,980,621 of NC_030422.2, forward strand.
GAGCGGGAAACACATAAATTTCGTGCTGTGTGTAAAGATGATGTTTCTTGTGTGGAATGACGACTAAAGTACAGTTGAACATGGGTTGACAAAAAGTATATATATATATATATATATATATATATATATATCTATATATATATATATATATATATATATATATATATATATATATATATATTGCACAGAAAAATATATTTGTAGAGTAGTATGTTTCATATCCAGTTAATGTTAATATGAATTAATATCATTATCATCAAAAAAAAGTTTATATTAGGCCGATATATTATCAGTTTGATGTTAATGATGAAGTAGAAATGCTTGTGTTTGTGGTGAGTGAATGTGAGACTAACAGGAGGTTTTTTAGAATTCAGTCAATGTTAATATGAATTAATAACATTCAATAAGTTAATAAATCTTACTTTAATCTTCAGAATTCAGTTCATGTGTTAATGTTAATTAGTGTAATGTGTTTTCTGTTTATGAGACCAGTTACTGTCAAACAACTTGTTGAAATGGAGAGAATAAAGTTTTTATTTGCATTTTTTTTTAAATTGTGGAATTGATTATTATTAATTTAAAAGAAGGATTAAAAGGCAGAACTATCGGTATCGGCCGATATCACTCTGACTGATCGGTTTTCGGTGTCGACTGAGAAATTTTGTATCGCTGCATCTCTAATATATACATCACATGCTTTCTCCAAGACACATGAAGCCAGCCAACCACATCTTTTTGACCCGTGATTGGCAGGGAAGCAAGAGTATGCCATCATTCCCACCCAGTGATGACCAATTTTGCTCCCTTGCGCCCCCCCGCATATTAACGAATTTAAATTAAGAAAAAATTCTCCAAAACATGTAATCATGAGCACATGTCATTAACCAAACCAGTGAATAATATTATTTCATATTTGCTTATGGCTGCATACTGGTATGGGGGTCACCCAATCCCAAATGTCAGTGCTGCTTTGCTGCCTCAAATCGTAGCAAATTACATCAATTTTACTTTGATTCCAGGAAATAAATATGAAATCCTCTACAATATCTTAGCAACATACTTTCAAATGAACTGAAGCTCATGAAAACACTCTTTCCTTTGCATTGTTTCCTGTGCATCATCCGCCTATAATTAGAATTTCACCTCGTCATCAGCCTGCTGTAGACGGGCCACGGCGTAGCGTCTGACTGTGGGGTTGGTGAATTGAGACGAGAGCAGCTCCAGTGAGTCCTCCACGTCCATGGGTCTCCACTTCCCCAGCAGCTCCAGCGCCTGCTTGGCCTCCTGTGGCAACGCCCAGTTCACACACTTCAGGAACTTAGTCAGGGCCTATGAAACACACATGAACAACAAGCACAGACGAGACATTATGAGTGCAGTTTAATGTATTATTATATAATGTATGCATATTTTATATCAGTTAATATTCACATCAAACATCAGAATGGGGAAAAGGTGTGATATCTGTGACTTTAACCATGGCATGGTTGTTGGTGCCAGATGGGCTGGTTTCAGTATTTCAGAAACTGCTGATCTCCTGGGATTTTCACCCACAACAACTCTCTAGAGTCCAGTAATTTTTTTTTCCATTTGCCCTTTAGTATCTAAAGGTTTCTTAGCAAATTCATGGTTAGGCCATGTTCCGTTCGGAAGTGGTTTTTCAGCAGGGTTATTAAAATAGTATTATTACAAATAATTCACGTGAAAACGTAAGTGCACCTCATGAAATGTTTCTTTTATTTTGATGTACATGGACACAACAGTATTTGATCTTCAGTTAAACACTATGCATAGATAAATTGCTTTCAATCTGGAACATTTGAAGTAGTGATATATATATATATATATATATATATATATATATATATATATATATATATATATATATATATATATATATATATATATGTAGGGGTATGCTTACTTTTTCCAAGAAAATTGCATTTCTCTTTGTTTCAATTATGTAAAGGATGACAATTACGCTCATGCTAATTTCAAGCGTTAAACTGTATTTTATCTATCAACACTGTTTACATGAAGACCTGATATCTGTATGTCCAAATATACTGAAACAGTCTAAAGTTTTCATGGGGTGTACTGACTTCTTCACATGACCGTATGTATCTTTATATTAGAGTTTAGATACTGGATTAAGAGTTAGCATCACTTCACAGTACTATATGTCCTTATATGAACTGTTTAATGTGAAGTTGGAAATCACTTTGTAACACAATCATAGAAGACATGCACGCACGCACACACACCTTTTCCTGAGTGGTGAGGTAATATCTGAACTTCCACACCAGGTCCTGCTCCTCAGAGGTCAGCTGCTTGGTGGGAGGATAACTGACGATGATCTGCGGACAAACAAACACTACAGTAAAATCCCTGATCCTCTCGTTACTCACACCCACATTCAGTCCAAGATCTCTCTGCCTCACTCACATTGAGCTGGTCTCTCGTAGCAGCATTGGGCTTCAGGTCATGGTCAGACGGTCCACTCCGCAGACTCCGAGCCAGCTTGTGGTGTTTGCTCTCAACCAGATTCTCCTAAAACACAGTACAATGCCGGGCTTAATCAGATAAGCTCTAGTTTTGGTACACAACCTTGAGAGCCGAGTTCGTTCTAGGGGTGTGATGAGAAAATCTGAATTAGGTTACACTATTAACACTATGATACAGTGGTTTATATAATAACCTCACACAAATAAAACAGTTATATCAGATGGTGTGTACTGAAATATGATACTGCTCATGCTCATCATTTAATATGTTCAAAAATGCTTATCAGCAGATACTGTGTTTTATAAGCAACTGTAATATCAGAGTCCATATTAGGCGTGTTTTTGTCACAGCGTTCTACTCACCATGCACATTTGAGGATCAGGGACTTTAACTATGTCTGAACTGGTCAGTAGCGTGGACGCTTCATCTCCATCCTGTACAAACCAGGGGGAATAAAATGCTAATGCTAATAATTCCTCAATATGAAATGGACCGCTAGTTATCGGTGTAAACGATTTTAGTGAACATGCTGCATACACAAATCTATCAAATATTTATCAAAGTCATACAGAGTCTTTGAGCAGAAGCCTACAGACCTTTTCATAGTAAACGATGCTGTATTCTCGATCTCCAGTCTTGACTCGAGGGAATTCCACCATAAGGTACATGAAGTTGGAACTACGTTTCTCACTCTGTAGGGAAAACAGGTTTTTACACCAACGGTCACAAATACCTCACACTACAGTCACACAACTGGATATTCACACAGTACTGGGATTTTATGCATCAAGCTTTAAAAAAAAAAAACAACAACAACAACAACAAAAAAAGACAATTCCACCAAAAATCAAACATACAATTTCCACTTACAGAGTTTCACACGCAAAGGTCATTCAAAGTTCTTTATGTAAAAATAAATAAACAAACAAAATGAAAGGCAGTTAATCAGCCAAAACAAATGTGTGATGATTTATGCTAAACCTGTGTCAAAAAGTAAAAGTGAAAGTGTCTCAAGCTCAAAAAAAACCCAAAACATTCATATGGTGACATCTTGACATTTTCTACTACATAGATTTCTAAAAACTACAGATTTTCCTGAACTTAAAATGGTTACATTTTTAATGTACGTCAACCACAAGTGATAGTTAAATCTAGTTACCGCAAAAATTAATAAGGTGAAAGATTTTTCTATATCTTGTATGGTAGCACTACTTGTATTGTTCTCCGCTTGATATATTGCTTTGCTTGTATTTCCTCATTTGTAAGTCGCGTTGGATAAAAGCGTCTGCTAAATGAATAAATGTAAAATGTAATGTACATCTATCACCTATCTATCTAATCTATTCATCACTGACAAACTGTAAAGACTTATAAGTTTGCAGTGGGAAATCACTTATCACTTTGATTAACAGCATACCACATAGGTCATCAGACAAGACAAGCTTATAAAACAACCTACATAAATAGTTCTGTGTCATTTTGGTAAAATATTAGTATACTACTGACAGAAAAAAAGAGACAGTATTATCCAACAGACCAAGAGATCCATCTTTTCACACTGAGGACGACTGAGGGACTCATACACAACTATTACAAAAGGTGCAAACATTCATTGATTGTCAAGAAGGCAACACGATACATTAAGAGGCAGGGGGGTGTAAACTTTTTAACAGGATGATCGGTATAAATTGGTGTTATTTTGTCTTCTGGGAAACAAGTAAATATCAAACGTAGCTTATGAAGGGCAGTACTAAATGAAAAAAAATAAATCTTTAAACAACATCATAATTTACACCGATCATCCTGTTCAAAAGTTTACACCCCCCTGGCTCTTAATGTATCGTTTTGCCTTGTCGAGCATCAGTTAATGTTTGCACCTCATGTAATAGTCGTGTACGAGTCTCTCAGTCGTCCTCAGTGTGAAAAGATGGATCTCAACATCATATAGTCGCTCTTGGAAAGGGGTTAAATATGCAGAAGATGCTGGAAAAGTAAAGAATGTGCAGGACCTGTAGGATTTTTCTGAAGAACAGTGGGCAGTTTAACTGCTCAGGACAAACAAGGGACTCATGAACAACCATCACAAAAGATAAACACAGTCACTCATGCATGTAAACTTTTGAACTGGTTCATTTGTGTAAATTCAGTTATTATTGTGTCTTGAGGACTATATGTAAATATCTATTATGTGAAATAGCTTCTTCAGGGCAGAACAAAAGAAACTAATTGCAATTTTTTCTGGTCCTTCTTATTTAAAATAAAATGAACATTTTGCTGATTCTGCAAGGCGTATGTAAACTTACGACCTCAACCAATTTTGGGTAAGTGGAAGACTGGCATTTTTAATTTTTTTAATTTCCCTTTTCAAATTTAGACAAGAGGACAAAACATTTAGTGGCTCCCTGCTCTACAAAGCGGCTAATAAACGGAAGAGTTCAACCAGGTGTGTTTGAGAAGGAACAATCACTCAGCTATGCCACACCCACTCCCATCTCACCTCATTGATCATCTCAATCTCTCTGAAGGTCAAGCGGTCCAGCCAGTCCACCTTCACCATGTGCCCCTGACGATGAGCCTTCGTCAGCTAGAGAGAGAGAGAGAGAGAGAGAGAGAGAGAGAGAGAGAGAGGGAAAGAGAGAGTACGTGAATCTGAATAAGTAAGAGAGAAAAGGAGGAGACCCATGTTGTGCTGTACATTAACACTCAGCCAAACATCAGTGTGTCAGCCAAAGGTAGCTTTGTGTACATGTTCACACTCAAATAGCCAAGCAAATCACACAATGGGTGGTCAGTACAAAGTAATCACACATTAGGAATGTTCCGGTCACTCACATTTTAGCAGTTAGTGAACTTCACAAGTGTCAGAGGTTTAAAGCATGCAACCAGCAGGTTATGCTCCATTTTATAGTAACTACAGGTTAATCACATCACATCACTGTTTGACACTAGATTTTTGCTATGTGACCATACAACAGTTGTTTCAAAACATTTTGATATAATAAAGGCACATGTAGGCGTCTTCCACCGATCAGCCGCTGATCCTGGAGTTGAGCCTAATCTGGAACTGTCCTGTGCTTTTCCACCACAAACAGGTAGTGCCTTCTTTTTGCTACCAGGGATCCTAGAAAAGCTTAAATTATTTGTTTGGTTGCTACTAAAGTAATACATGAACAGATCGTGAGGTTTTGAATTGATGGTTGAAAAATCGGCTAAATTTCATATTGCAACCGTGACTGAACGATCTGAGAAAGATGCGAGGGTCAGTAGCACTTTTCTATAAGAGTTAATTTCAGCCCGTTCTTCTTTATAACATTCGTCTCAGGCTATGTTTCGAGCTTGCTTCATTATTACTTATTTGTTGTGCAATATCCTCTTCTTGTATGTGCAACACTTCTCCTCTCTTCCCCTTACAATGTGTTATTATGTAACCTTGACAGAGCCAACATACTGTTCTCAATAATCATCATCACATCCATAATGATGCTTTCTTGACTTTGAACCTTTGCATGCCTTTGCACATCTGTTAAAAGCATGAACATTTTAAAATAAGTGAGAATGAAACGTTGTAATATCATTGAACTTTTTTTAGGGTTTTCAGCGGGCTCTGTCAAGCCAACATCAAAATTCATCTAGGAACTTCTGTTCAACAGAGTGGACTTTATAGGAATGTGCTGCTGTCGCAGAAGGTTTTCAATGATTTTTGAATGTTCGCAACATTTTACACACAAGCAGCATTATACATGCATTTAACAACCCATTTTCCCCTGTTCCTGAAAATAAAACTTCATATTTGGCCTCCTTGGCTATGACTGGCCACTCGGAACATGTCAAGAAAGACATGCTAACAGATAGCTAGCAAAGTCAAAGTCCGGTTATCCATCCATCCCATTTTCCATACCGCTAATCCAACACAGGGTCGTGGGGAGTCTGAAGCCTATCCCTGGGAACTTGAGGCACAAGGCAGGGGAAACGCTGGATGGGCACAAATGCGCACACACATACACACACACACACACACACACACACACACACAATGGACAATTTGGAAATGCCAATCAGCCTACAACGAATATCTTTGGACTGGGGGAGGAAACCAGAGAACCTGGAGGAAACTCCCGAAACACGGGGAGAACATGCACACAGGAGAACCCCCAACCACGGACGTGCGATGCAAAAGTGTTAACCACTAAGCCACAGTGCCCCCTAAAGTCCAGCTATTACAATAGTAGAAAGTCACTAAGCACAATACATTAAAGGAAACTGAGACCTATAAAAAAAAACTTAATATTTACCAGAGTAATCAAATGCTACCCTTCATCCCTCTCCAGTTGGTAGCTGTAATAGGGGACAGTGAACTAGTGGGTAATTTACTAATTTGCAAATTAGTGCTAAAAAAAAGCCTGCATTTCCATACTAATCTCAATCTGCCACACCTGTAACATATGTGTAAATGCCACAGTCAAGAATTTCCCTGCACTGTAACAGACCAAAGTGTTTTCTCCAAACTAACTTATAATGCAAGTCTAAGTGCAGGTTCAGAAATTCTGCTGATTAACTGACAAAGTCCGACAGGGTGACTGTAATTGCCAGTCTCTCCCCATGTGAGAAGTTAGGAGTGGAAGAAAAGTACAATGATATGCCATCAAACACACCCTGCTCACACACTCTGCAAACATTCACTTTTCTTTCAAACACACATCGACTTACAGACAAACATCCATGGACATTCAGCATTCCTGCCCTTTTATACTCACATCACTAAGTAGCTCCAGGTCAGGACCCTGGAACAGACAGCAGTTAAAAAAATGTCCTTTTACATCACACACACACACACAGACACACACACACAGACAGACACACACACAGACACACACACACACCCTTTCACCGCCTCTTCCACAGAGATACACTAATTTTGTCAGCTTATACACAAAAACACACTCTCACTGTCCCTTATAATTCATGTACATCCCTCTTCTCACCTTAGCCAGCCTGCCCATCTGATCCTCAGCCAGAGTGCTGCTGGTCCTGCCTGGTGTCGATGTGGTCTCCCCGCCATCACCTTCCACCCCCGGCCACACCTTCAGATCATGCATGCCCTGCCGGAACATCCTGTAAAAAAGGGAAAACACAGAAACAGACAGAAAGACAGAGACAGAAACGGCATGAACAACAACAAAAAAAAATTGCATGCACAATGGTAAAAAACTACTGCACGGATCCAGAGACCCTTACCCGTATTTCCCAAATAGGGAGACTGTGGTGCCCCCTACAGGAGTGGCGCGTCCTGGCCCATAAACGTCCCACACAGTCAGAGCTACCTGAGCATTTTGTGGCAGGTCAGGATACTTCACTGGCAACCTCAACCACTCGTTCCAGCTACGAACAAACAGCACATGTTCGCATGAATTCTGCATAACATTTAATACCAGTGTTATAAATACTCATAGAAAACTGATTTGCAATATTGCAATGTAAAGGGTGGCTAGTTTCATCCTTCTACATGCTTGTTCCTTTTTAAAAGACAAACATGATTTCAGCAGTGAGAGTATGTTATTATTAATCGCAATGTTATTCTTTCAAGGTGATTCATCTCCCAGACACCGGAGGGCTGTAAAAATAACAAACTGCTCCTTTAAAACACTTTTCTGTCAATATATCACAGTGAAAACCTGATTTATTAATCAGGAGAGGACAATTCCAGCCTGGAAAGGTCAGAATTCAAGAAAGTTTGGTGATTTCACTGTTTAAACATCTATCAGATAATGTTTATTAAGTGAGTTAGAGCAGGAAAATCCCCAAACTTGGCCTGAAGATATACAGGACCAGCATTAACTTTCATTATACTTAGAGGTACTCACTTCCAGCGGGTACTGAAAGCTTTATAGGACGTACGAACTGGTAGCGCTAGGGGCTTCCCCTCTGCAAACACCTGGCAGGTAACGTACAGGTCTGAGCAGTTCTCCTGGTAAAGGCCAGAGAATCGCAGCATGGGGTCTTCAAGCAGAGCCTTGTAGCTTTTCTGTTCCCGCTTGCCTTCCAAACTACCTCTGTGAAGGACAAAATATATATATATATATATATATATATATATATATATATATATATATATATATATATATATATATATATATACACACACACACACACACATACATACATACAATTTTAGTGTAATTTTCAAGCTTTTGTTCATGTCTGAAAACTGCATTCATAAACTGTAACTCAAGTTACTGGATTTTTGATCCAAATAAAATAACGATGGTCCAAGGTTCTCTTCAAGACGACTTGGATGTGGACCGCACCATATGATAAAGTGCTTTGCATCGAATTATGTGTTTGATTGAACATTATTTCCATGTGATATTGAGATGAAATGGAAGGTGTGGTGATACTTAATGAGGCTTAGAAAGGATCAAAAACACACATGATTAAAGTGAGTAAACTAGAAAGGCTTCACCTGGACCATTGATTGGTGCGAAGAACAGGAAGAAAACACTTATTGTATAATTTAATTCAATTAAATAGTATAAAAACAATGAAATGGCATTTTTTTCTATAAACACATAGAAGAAGTGATGTATAAAATTGCACCATCAATCAACTGCACAAATATATATATTCACATATTAATCTGGATGAACTCGAGTAATTTTGTGAAATGTGAAAGTACCCTAAAAAAAAAATCCAGGACTTTTAGAAGCCAGGCTGGGTAAAAAATCCAGGACTTTTAGAAGCCAGGCTGGGTAAAAAATCCAGGACTTTTAGAAGCCAGGCTGGGTAAAAAATCCAGGACTTTCAGAGCAGTAGAAGGTCAGCTGACAAGACGTGTTTGTACTACTGATCAGGAGGTCATGAGTTTAAATCCCAGCACTGCCATGCTTCCACTGTTGGCCCCTTGAGCAAGGCCCTTAACCCTCAATGCTTAGTTGTATAAATTAGATAAATGTAAGTCGCTCTGGCAATAAGTGCCATAAATGTAGATGTGAAGTCTTTCAGATATTCAGAATGACTGAGTGTAGAGAAACACCACCACAGTCACGTTTATCACAGTGAGTCTTCGGGTCCCTGGGGTGGATTGGGGTGTGGACTGGGGGGTAAAAGCACAGGGCAGATCCGTTTTATTCTTCCTCCATAATGTTTATATAGGACAGTGACAGGGCGGCTCTTGCGTTCTGACATCTTTGGGCCGCTCGCGAGCGATTAAAACCTTTTTGCATGATCATTTACAGGCGTCAGGAGATGCGACTAACGCAATGAAAACACGTAATCGGTTCTCATTAACCGGTTCCGCGGACAGGTTACCGGAATCGTGACGTGATTCCTGATCGTATTATTTACGACCCTGATCGTTGCACGCGCTGCGAAAGGTGGTCCGGACGGGAATGACGTCAGCGCACGGAAAAGACCGAAGTGTTTCTCAAGAACTCCGAAGAGTTTGTTGAGCTGAGTCACGTGTGTTGTCCTGCTCCAACCACTGCAATAACAACAGATGAAGAGCCGAGGAACTGGTGGATTTATTCATCCGTATAAAACCACGAACACAAAAGAAGCATCACATTGAAACAGACAGAGAGTAAAAGACTCACAAAAGAGATAACTGATGTATATTAATGATCTATAAGCAAGCATCTGATTGTGCAAGAGCAGCTGGTCACTTTGTTATTTGTTAGTGAAACAGGCCTGGTTTTTAACCCATACTGAAGGTTGTTTATTTTACTAACATTTCAGGTAAGGTTAAACTCAGCGCCTTGCTATCAAAACAACGCCTAAGAAAAAGTACTCACATTTTCAGTTGGACATTTATGTCCAGGTCGCAACTGTAAACATAGTTAAACTTGTCCGTATCCATCTCCAGCCACTTCTACAACGATAATTATAATAAAACAACAACACTATAAACAATGTAAATGAAGAGTTGAGAGATGACAGCAGCAGGCCTGGCCAGAGAAAGCCCCCTGCACTGAGGGTAGCTTTCAGCTCAGGAGAACAAACTACTGTGTTTATTTCTTTCAAGTCCCACACTGCATAAAATCCCTCTTTATAAAAACATCCGTGTGGAAACAGCTTTAGTAATAACTAATCCCTGCAGTCACAAAGTCTGAGCCAATATCTGTCTCTCCATAGTGCGTTTTCCGAAGAAAACACAACAAAATCATATAACAGGCATAAGCAATCGATACCAGTCTCTCCATCGCTGTAGCGGTTAAGACATACAATCACACCGATCGGAATCCATTGCTTTTGTCTGCAGTGCCCAAGTCGCTTCCGGGTTGGTCGCTAGACGGAAAGTAGAGTAGGACATATTTATTTAGCGTTTCCAGTAATAGTATAGTATAGTAACCACTTTATCCTGGTCAGGATCCGGTATGTAATGGAATGTAATGTAATTCTGTATATGTATATGCCATAGAGTTAGACAAAAAAAAAATTGCTATAAGAAGTCCCTTTTACACATTTTTATTTTTCTATAGAAGTAGTTGGATTATAATGTGCATTTGATATTCAGCCCATAACTATAACTATTTCTAAATTTAATTTAAACTCATTGTTTTTAACTAGTAATCACTCTATGAGCACGGTGGCTTAGTGGTTAGCATGTTTGTCTCGCACTTCCGGGGTTGGGGTTTTCGAATCCTGTCTCCATCCTGTGTGTGCAGAGTTTGCAAGGTCTCCCTGTGTTTTCGGTGTTTCCTCCGGGTACTCCGGTTTCCGTCTCTCGTCCAAAGACATGTATTTTAGGCTGATTGGCATCTCTAAATTGTCCCTAGTGTGTGATTGTACCCTGTCCAGGCTGTCCCCTTCCTTGTGCCCCAAGGCCCCTGGGATAGGCTCCAGGATCTCCACGACTCTGTGTAGGATACGCGGTACAGAAAATAGATGGATGTATTAGAAAAAATGTTTAGACTGATTTGTTTTTGTCTGATAGTTGTATGATTTTAACACTTTTATAAATAATGTTAGAGTAACCGCAAGGCTGATAAATCGTTGTAAAATGCTCCTGGTTGATAGATCTAAGTGTGCCGTAACAAAACTAACTGATCGCTATCTGATACATGAACTCTTTTTGAGCATCCTGATGGTCTTTTTTTTTAAACTACTGATCTAATGAATTGAAGAGATTAATTCATATTGTGTAACCAGATTGAAATGTGGAAATGTTTAACAAATGTTCTCTGGCATTGGTGTGGAAAGCTTCAGCTGTGTTTACAAAGGCGATACAAACACTTGAATGAACATCAAGATCATCATCATCATTATCATCATCATCATGTGCTGTCTAGCCTTCCATAGAAGGGTAAAAAGAAGGACCAAGCCAGAAAAACCAGCAAAGAAACGCAGTGTTCTTTCATTTAATTAACATTTATAACCAGCCTGGTTTCAGCCTCACTGGTGGCCAAAATGCAACTGTGGAACTTCTCTTCTCTGTGGCTTGGCCAGCAGTTACGTACATAATATGGTGAATGAGTCAGTCTTCATACCAGCACAACACCTCAGTCCATTACATGCTTCACTCAGTGTTAAAGAGCTGTTTAAGCCCCATTGCTCTCCCACTGTGTGCATCACACACTCACAGCAGGGGCTATGTCCTTTCTCCCTTACACAAGCCCACATTCCTGTGCTTTTATGCTGAGGGGAAGTGGGTAGTCAAGCTTTACAGCCACTGGACGAGACACAAAAACTAGAGGGTCAAGCCAAGGTGTGTGTAAACATCAGTGTTCAGTGGTTAGATATTAGCAAATAATTTCTAGAGCTTGAACTTACTTGTTTCAACAGGTTGAAATGTTAGCTATATGCATATATTGCATATATTAAAGAATTTAATCCATTTATACTTAAATTTATTTCTGAGACAGTTTTATCCAAAGTAATTCATGTGAGGAAGACTATAGATAAGTCCAAAGTTTGCATAACCTTCAAGGACCTTGATAGTAATAATAACTAGCCAAGTTGTGATGTTTGACTGGAACATTTCCATGTTAATGAATGTGGCATTTCATTGTTCTACAAGCTTCATATCTGACTACTTCATTATGCCCACATGCCATTCCAGCAAATTTTTTGCCAGTCCCCATCCCAGTCCCAGTGCACACCTCTGAATTGAAGAACTTGCCAAGGCACTGTCTGTGATTATTTGCATTGGAGAGTTTTTTTTGTTCATCTGGGCTGAGATATCTGTGAGACAAGTGGAGATATGTACCTATTCACAATGATGTGGTGTGAAGTGAGAGCACCAAGCATAGAGCCTTGAGGTACATTGTATATAACTGATACAATGTGAATGCATTTGTCTTCCACAACAGTATAGAATGTTCCTGAGTCAAAGTATATAATTACCAGAAGGCAACATGTGCTCCATGTACAATATTAGAAACACCTAAATGTCTGTTGAGGTCAAAATTGTAGAAAGTGGACAGAATAATCTGTTGGTTCCAAGAACTGAGGACTTGCCAGAAGCTTCTGCAGATTAACGTCAAAAGGGCAGTTGCGATGCTGTTGCTGCTCTTTAAGCCATCATTAACATTTAATCTCATCACAGCACAGCTATATCAAAGTCAAAGTCATGTACTGTCATGTGTACAAGTACAGTGTACAAGTAAAATGAAAAACGTTCTTCAATGCTACTCCACAGATTTTAGTAAAGACAGGAATACAACAGATACATCACTGCTACATATGTACACAAAGTGTACACGTGTGCACAAAATGTACAAGAGTTATAAAAATAATAATTGCTAGACAATGACTGACAATACAATAAGACAATAAAGTGACAGTTGCGCAAGGTGATTGTGGTCGTTCGTGTAGCGCTCTGTCTTTCTGAGCCAGCGTGTAGTGTACATGTCCTCAACTGCTGGTAGCTGTGTGCCGATGAGTTTCTGAGCTGTTTTTACAACCCTTTTAGGGCTTTCCTTTCCAGTATGGAGCAGCTGCCATATCAGGACGCAATACACCCTGTATGCTACTTGCACACAGCATTGAAATGTTTATTTTACATTACAGTTAACTCTGCAATTAGCTCTGCAAATATCTTTGTCCATGGTTATTGGGGGGTTTGTAAAATATTTTTGGATTATATTGTACTGCGAATATTTCTTAGTGTAATAATCAGTTTGATCTGTCAAGGCTGTATTTTCAGACCAAAACAAACAAACCTGGTTGTGATTTACTCATTGTTCATTGAAGCACTTCTTTAGTCTTAGTGGTCTGAAGATTTATTATATTTCTAGGAAACAACATTTTAGTGTGCAGGCAAGAAGGTACTACGTGCTTTTGAGCTCCTTAGAGATGCCGATAGGCAGTGGTGAGTCACTCTGTCCGGACTGTGGCACGTGTCTCAGCCATTGAGCAGCAACACCACAGGCATGACACAACATAGCTTTCAACACCTCTCAAACTACTGTGGAGTAACAGGCGTGAATGCTCCAAACAGAGGGTAGTGAGGCCCCAGGGCCTTTTAAAAAAGTTGATTTCTCTTATTGCTATTCTGTAAAGGGGATGAGAGATGAGCTAATGTGAGGGTGAGTATGTAATGTTTGGTTCTGGCTCAAAGAGCGTTACCTTCCTTGCATCCTAGGCAAACCTTTTCATCACACACAGACAGACATTTAATCTTGTGGAAGACACAAAATCTTACATTCAACTTGTAGGTTAACATGCAAAAATCTCTTAGAAGTTCATATAGACATACAATATATCCATCCGTCCATCCATTTTCTGTACCGCTTATCTAACACAGGGTCCCAGGGAAACTGGAGCCTATCCCAGGGAACTTGGAGCACAAAGCGGGGGACATTCGGGGGACACTCACACACATACATTCCCACAGTACGCACAATTTAGAGATGTCAATCAGCCTACAACGAGTGTGTTTGGACTGAGGGTGGAACCCGGAGTACCCGGAGGAAACTTCCTAAGCATGAGGAGAACATGCAAGCTCCGAACAAATAGGGTGAAGGTGGGAATCGAGCCCCGAACCCTGGAGGAGCAAGGCAAAAATGCTAACCACTAAGCCACTGTGCCCAGCACATACAACACATAATACCTCAAATACAGCAATACCATAAACATTACAAATTAGACACTGCCATTTCTTCAAACATATGTATGCAGACATGCACGTAGACACACACCTGCAACTGAGGTGCAATAAAAGTCAAATTTTTTCTTTATGGGTTTCCTTCTCCCAAACAACCACTGATGCTTCAGCTGGACCAGGCCCATGTAAGCTTACAAAACAGACACGTCCATGACATAATCCGTATGAGCTAAGTCTGGGGAAGCAGATGAGGGTCAGTGCATCCTCTGGCCATGAAGTTCGGCCTGTCTGTTTGTGTGTTTGAGGACTACCTAGTAACCACTGGGTGAATTTGGCCCTCAGAGAACAGTAGCATCTGTCCGCTGATGTTGTTGATGTAGACTTGACCACCCTCAGGAGCACCATATAGAGATACTGAATCACCATGCTTTGACCAGCCAGGTGACAAGTATATTAGGTGTTAACACATCAGTAATGTTGATGTAATGGTATAAGATGTGCATAAGCAGGGTAGTCAAAGACCATCACTTTTTTATTCTCCCTCCTTCTCTCTTGCCTTCTTTCTCACCTCTCCTCTTGCGCTCACCTCACCCTCCTTCTCATGCTCTTAGTCATTTTGTATGTCAGTATTTTATTTTTCAAGGTCATGCCTAGTGGAGCGGAGAATGGCAAATCGCTGGAGAAATAGGCTGAATGGTGCCAAGCCACAGCCTTTTTCCCTCTCCACGCTGCCCCCCCTCCCCCCCCAACATCCCAATGGTTCCCCCTCCCACTTCTGCTGTACCTCGAGCTCACATAAGTGTGGGGGGTATAAATGGAGGTACAAAAACAGAGAGTGATTCAGACACCAAGTGACAGAAAGAGAAGCGATGGCAGGACAGTGGATGATGATCCTGATTGGCGTTTCTTTGTGGATGACTTGCTCAGCAGCTCCAACCGAATGCCACTTCAACTCTCAAGGTGAGATCAATCTTTTTATAAGTCAGATGCAGATGTATCTGGGAACAAAGTAATTTCATTTCCTAATAGACTGCAGTGTGCAGAGGCAAGAGGTGTAATATTCACTCCTGATTACACAAACGAGCTGTCTTCTTCGACAAAGTCAGCAACCTAGAGAAATCAGGTGGTGCAAGTGCCATACAATGTGACATTCAGATACCTGTACACACTGCAGCCTTGACAGAATCAGCTGATTAATTGATGCATTAATTATATCACCTTCCACAAAGACAAAGGTTAAAGCCCTTTACTATCTGCTTAATGCATCTTTTTGTAAACTAAAAGCCTAGTTCTCTCTGTCCCTACAGCTCTGTGCGAGTATGAGGGAAAGTACTACTCGTTGGGTCAGAGCTGGATGGAGCATGGGTGCATTCAGTGCACCTGTCTTCACCCTTTTGGGGTGGGCTGCTGTGAAATGTCAGTGATCCATTTCCTTCTTAAAGAAATTAACACCAAGTCTAGTATAGTGACAGCAATTTATTTTCATCGAAATAACATCTGATCCTCTTTTGAGTTCAGCACTCTCTTTCATCCTCAGTGTGCAGCAGCCAGTGGACTTCCCCCCTTGGTGCCAGGTGCGAGTTGAATCTGTAACCTGCAAGGTGAGCTTGGTGCTGACCTCTGACCCACGTCTGCCCTGCATTCCGGGAGAAGGGAACAGCGTGGACCCCGGTCATGGAGAAATGAACGTGAAACTAGCAGGTTAACAAGACAACAAAGCAGTTGATCCGTCTGCCAAACCTGCACCATGCCTGTCTGCCTGAGCTGTCATTGTGCTTCACCTGTAGGATCTGTAATAATGATACAATAACTAATTTGCTTTTTATAACCATGAAAGTTAAACAAAGTGGTTGGTCATGTGCTGCTCTTGTCGGGGGGTCGTGTCTGTCAACTGCTTTAATAAAACATACTGGGTTTATATCTTGCCTGGCTATGGAGTGATGAAAGAACCCTCTGGAGAACAAATCTGGTAATAACTGCAAAAGACTGTTAGTCTAGGTACAGGTCATTCATCTGTAGTATTCACTAATCCTCAGTCAGCACTTATAGCCTGGAAATTCTTCTTGAAGTACATGTGCTGTTTTGGAGTGGTACTTCCTCATCCTTCACACTGATTACATTGATTTAATCACACTTATCTACTCAAATAGCATGGTCATGATACACTAATTTTACCCAATGCACTATTGTAAATATCCAGCTTTGCACCTTCAACAATATATGTATTACAGTTTTATTTTCACGTGTACCATTTCATATTTACCTAAATAAAATATATTAAAAGTAACCCCTTGTCTGTTAATGGTGGTGGGGAAAATAACAAAATAATTTTCTCTATGATTTCACTCTTTTTATTTGCAGAGAGTTCAAAACACTGTTAATAACTGTAATCGAGAATTTGTCCGCTTGTTACGTGTAGAGAAATATACACTGAACGGAAAAGCACTTATATATATATATATGTAAAAAAAACAAAAAAAACAAAGCAACTCTTAATGTAAAAATCATATACATTAGCTTGCCAGGCCGGAATACAATAAATATGGAAAAGGTCCCATGTTAATGTGTGAAATGTTAAAATCAGGTCCACACACACACACACACACACACACACACACACACACACACACACAAGATAAAACAAATAAAAGACCAGATACATGATGCTGCTGGTTTTTGATCTGGAAATCCAGATAAAGGAAAACCAGAACATGCACGCATATGCACACGTGTACACACACACACAATTCAGATATTGATACTATTCGTCCCTGTGAACTGTGAAACATATGAAGCCAGTGCCGGATTGGTGGGAAGCACTTTGACTGGCAGGTCCCAGCTGAAGGTGTCCACGTCCACCTGCTCTGCCCCAGTCCATACGGTCACTTCTGATTGGTTCTGAAGAACAGTAGGCAGCTCCACTGGCTCTCTTGCTGTGACGAATTCAAAGTGTAGACGCCATCTTAGGGTTACTAAAGAGAGGGAAATGTACAGACTTGTCAAAAAAACAGCGATTTAACACTAGTAAAGACTGAACTGGCTCATTTATTATGCTTAAAATATTTGCTAATATAGAAATAGATAATCTGCATGTATTCATCACAATATTACAAGAGAAATCTCATCCTGGATGCTTATTCATATTCAAAAAGTATCAAATATAAACCAGGGGGATTTGTCTAAAATTTGTTAAGGTCGAGATACATAAGATCTCTTACTTATAAAAGGACCAGATAAGCAACTAACATGACTGGAAGAGATTCTCAACGGGTGAGACATGTGTTTTGAAACTGAAGTGGTGAATAAACACACATTTTTCTCTGACCAATGATCTTTAAACATTTGTTTGTTTGTTTTTTAAATGTGACGCGCCATTTCGTCACTAAGCAGACCAAAGAGTCTCAAGCCTCAGCAGAGGATCTTTTACAGAAGCCGTGATGGTTTATGTTTAACTAGAGGCTAGTTTTCTTTTTCATACATTGATGAGCTCTGGTACAGTATTTTTTGAGTGCTTGGATGAATCCTCTGAAATAATTTGGTGGTCCTGCCAGCTGATGACCCCTAATATAGACAAAATTAACAGTATAGTTTTCAGACTAACCAACTTCAGTTGTGTACTTATTTTAAACCAGCTTACAAAAACCACATGACGCTCCATTTTGCAATGTGTTCGATTTAGCAGATTACATAAAATAATTGATGACCAATAAACTGAACGAGAAGGTGATCTAACCAATGTCAGTGCTGAAGCCGGGCGTAACGTTGAGAGGAACAGGCAGGGAGAAGTGGCTGGAAGCTGTGTGGAGGCAGGACTCCAGATGCCGGCCATGACTCGTGACACTGACCGCCTGAGCTGGTCGCCTCTGATACTGCTCATGGACCTCTTCCTCACTCTGCAGACTCACTGAGTACTGAGATCACACGCAACATACTTGAGCGTATTCATATACACGAGCATGAGAATATACACACTCCTCCCCCATCATTATAATTATATTACATTACATTATATTAAGGCTCAGTGTACAGGTTTATATGAATGGTTTGTTTCTGCATGAACCGTTTTTAGGCAAAGAGGAAAATGTATCATTTGTTTTAATAAACAAGAAAAAAAGAGTGCAAGAAAAAAGACATTTTATTTATAAGCTATTTGAGCTGGATTAGTGTTACCAGAGGAGGTTTGGTAATGATATTTGTATAGGATTTAACTGGCTGAATTGGGCAAGATCAAGTATTTGTGTGATTGGCCTATGTAGCTTGAATTGACACGTCATCATGTGACACTCATTAAAATAATAATGAGTCTATTACTATTATAAAGGTTTAATTATAGCTCAATGAATTATCATAACTCAATGAAATAAAATAATTTGTGCCAGAATGATTGTGTTCAAGACTTGTAAAAATTAAGGACATTTTTTATTTGTACTGTATCTGACCTGAATAGAACTTTAGATAGTGATTATTTGTTCAATTTTTTTTTATTGAACCTCTTTCATTAGTTATAATTACTTATACCTTACATGTGAACAGTGCCTAGAAGCAAAAGGGAAGAAGAATAAAGGTTTCCATGTGATCTGTACCTGTAGACATGGGATGTCTCCTTCTGAAAAGGTAAATGTGCCAATGATATCCTCTCCTAGTCTGTACACAGTCTTAAAGATACAGAATTTGGCCACCTTCCCTCGCATGTTAGTGATATTAAACAGATCTGTAGAGGAGTGAGAAGAAAGTCAGTGTAAGTGCTTTGTCAAATAAAATGTGCACAATTACAGTGACTGGAAAAGATTCATGACTGACGTGGACAGCGGCGTGAGGTAGTGATCATCAGCATGTCTAGTGCTCGCTCTAGTGGTCTCGTGTCCCTTCTTCCTCCCTCCTCCTCTTCCAGGAAGGGGTTTGTGGGTGACACTTCCTCATCCTGCGGGAAAGGGGGCTCGGGCATGCCTACAACACACAACCACACAAAACCAATCGTAGATATTACCCACTAAACGGAATACTATCTTGAAGTCTAAATTAAAAACTAATCTTAAGCCACATGCAAATTTTGCAAGTGTTTTTAGTACAAACTTTGTTATAGACTTTTTAATTTACATTTTTATCTACATTATCGAATCAGTACAAAAATGTTTTAGATTTCCAAATATTAGTTTTCCCGCACAAAATTACATGGTACAGAAAAATGTTTGTATGTCAGTAAAGAAAGCATCATATTACGTAAGAGACCACTTTTAAGACAAAAAAAACACAACGACGGCTGCTGGGTTTTGCTGCAAAAATAAGAAGCAAGTGCGAAAGTCAAAGTCTCCAGAAGAACCGTGGCTGGTTCTGCAAGATGCTCAATAAAACTTACAGCTCATTTCCTTATGAAACTGCACTAATTGTACCCGACAATACTACTTATTTTTTCAAAGTAAAGGGTTGTCATACCAAATATGATTGTTTGCTACTCTTTATAGTATTTGTTTATGTAGAAACATTTAATTTCATTATTTTTGAAGGCATCAGTTGCACCGCACTGTATTTCAAGTGATTTTGTCTAGGGTGCACAGGAAAGTGGATTTACTGAATTTCTCAAAGCATTGTTTTTTAACAGGTGCCAGAATTTTTTTTTTCTCAATTACATTTGGAGTACAACACCCCATTATCTCAGACTAGAACAGAATATTGACTAACCGCTGAAAGGCATTAATGATGCTCCTGTTGATCTGTGCTACAATTTTTATGAATATGAAACCTACCATGCAGTACGAGCACTCTGAAAGGAACACGCAGCAGCTTGATTGGAGAGTTGACCCTCTGACAGCCAATTGTCAGCTTGTATACGTATTTCACTGCCTGACCACGGAAACTAGGAGGGCCGTCCGTGGGGACGAGCTCACTGTAGGTGTCTGTACCCAGGAGCAAACAGACAAGTGAGGAGATGTGAGAGAAGGAAAGAAATAGAGAACAAGAAAAAAATTCAGGATAGCATACTTGATTATGTGCTGACTAACACTCAAGGCTTGTCAAAGTATTTGACTACATGTTAAAGCACATTAAATCAGCTGCCTACAGGTTTTGCTCTCTCCGGGGTCTAGCCGCAGGTCACAGAATAGGATCTTGGGCGGAGTGTCCAGCATGCACTGGCCTCGCTCTCCTAGTGAAGCAGAGAAAAAAAAAGAAAAAACAACATCGTTATGGCTCAATAGCGGAAACAAAGCCGATTGTGTCGCACAGTGCATTCTGATCCCACAATAATGGGCTCAGAAAAAAAATCAGAGATATTATAGAGCTTCATTATTAAAGTAAATCTAAAACGGCTGGGAGTTCTTCTATGAAACAAAAGGAAGATTGTTTCCACACCAGACAGGGAAACATGCTGGAGTTCAATCGAATCTAATCCTCATCACATGAAGCCATGCAAGAAATAAAGACCTTTAAGCAACGGTTAATGAAACACTACACATGCAGGCAAGTTAACACAGCCGATATTTC
This sequence comes from Ictalurus punctatus, assembly GCF_001660625.3. Lineage (NCBI taxonomy): Eukaryota > Metazoa > Chordata > Actinopteri > Siluriformes > Ictaluridae > Ictalurus > Ictalurus punctatus. The sequence continues at coordinate 25,001,646 of NC_030422.2, forward strand.
CACCTCAATCCTGTGAGGGTTATTTATAGGTGGGTGTTATGAACTAGTTTCCATAACTGACTCTCTCTTGAAGTTAATATGTCAAAAAAAAAGCTTCTCATGTGACCAAGCAACTACAAGATCCTCCGCTTTAATCACTTTTTCATGGAGGAAAACGTACGGTCTGTTGCCGAAACTGGAGGCTCCTTCCATAAATATTAAACAAATATAACGTCACAATATCAACAACTATGTGTGTTTCCTTGTGAAATAACAACACACTTTTTAAAGCAATTTATCATTAGGCTTAGATTAAGTGGCACGTGCACCATACAAGTCCCTGTGAATAAGCTGTTACTGTAGAAACAATACCATATTAAATTGGCAGTGGTGGCTTGGCGGTTAAGGCTCTGGGTTACTCAGAAGGTCAGGGGTTCAAGCCCCAGCACTGCCAGGCTCTGAGTTACTGATCGGAAGGTCGGGGGTTCAAGCTGCCACTGTTGGTCCCTTGAGCAAGGCCCTTAACCCTCTCTGCTCCAGGGGCGCTGTATCATGGCAGACCCTGTGCTCTGACCCCAATTTCCTAACAAGCTGGGTATGCAAAGAAAAGAATTTCACTGTGCTTTAATGTATATGTGACCAATAAAGACTCATTAAAACAAGCACATTCATATAAACTGGGAATTAAATGACATTTGGACCTATTGGGAGACCTGCAGTTATAGAAAATTATTTAACACCTTCTGACCAATCAGATTTGAGATTTTGGTAGTGTGTACTAATGACAAAGAGTACATGAGATCCTGATGGTCAGAAATGGTTCCTGCAGTCTGAATTTTTAATTACCGTATACATTTCAACTGCCATTCTAAACCGCCATTTCACTAAAGCCGATACGCAGCAGAATTTCACGTGTTGATATAGTAATAAAGTCTTTAGTTGAGTAGTAGACTAGAAGGCTACAAACTAACGATATCCTTTGCCAAGTACTCTCAGTATAAATTCTAGTTTACCAAAATATAGATGTAAAACTAAAGAGAAAGGATTAAAATGAACTGCACAGGCATGAGCCTTGGGAAGCTAATACTTAATTATTAAAACCTATACCTTGCAATGTATGATGGAGGTAGTGAGAAGCCAAAATTTTGTTGATCATTGCAAGACGGTGCAGACTCCAGACACCATCACTGATGTTCCACTACACCGCTCATACATGGTACACATAGCTCATAGATATGCACAAATTGCATATTTGGACATGCACTGGACTTTAGTGTATATACATGTGTACATACTTACATACCCCACCCAGTGTACAATGCACATCTTCAATGTTGCTGAAAATGCTTTATTTAATCTCATTTCACTGCACCTGTGTACCAGCTACAAATGTGCATGGGACAAATAAAGCTTTGCATCTAAATAAAGCAGTTTCTCAGATCAGACATCGTCCTCCCATATACACAGTAGCAGCGGCTGTAGGCCTACGCAAACAGCTACCCGTAAGTGTTGTTCTGCGTATTACAGTGCATTAGCTTGTCTTAAATTTGGCCCTGAAGAACTGGGAGCAAAAGTGCTTTGAGATTGGTATGGGTCTCACCTCTGCTGGGTATGAGCACAGTGTCATTCTCTGCCTGCACATCTTGTTTGGTGCCCTGAGTGGGCAGAGCCACACGGCTCTCACTGGCGTGGGACTGGCAGTGGATCTGAGCACTGGCCCAGGCAAGCATCTCACTAAAGATAAAGAAGATAAAGAGGATATTATACTGTATATAGTGCAGTGTACCCACAGAGCAAAATAATCATGACCAATAAAACACCGAATGCTCACGCTGGGGTACAAGAAAAAAAAGAAGTTATTTTGCTTTTCATATCCAAATCAATAAATTAATATAGCGCCTTCAATTTTTTAAAAGCATGTGGTAAATAAATAAAAGGGCACGTTCCCAATAGTCTACTATATAGATTTTCTTATGAATGAAAATCCGCATGCAAAACCTTTCTAAATGACAGTTTTATTACTTCTGATTGGTAGCCAAATGACTTAATCACTGAGCTAAATGCCAAAGCCAAATGAGGTAAATATAAATGTTTTCTTGCTGTGGAGATTCGACTGGAACATTACAGCGACGATCTGATACATGTCGCTGCACTGGAGATGTGGTTTATTTTAAATATTTTGCGGGCCACTGGACAGACACAGAACAGATCGTTAAGCTTACATCTGGTCTATCTCTGCCAACACATCCAGCAGCGAGCGGTTATACTGGGTATAGAACAAAATATTTTGGTGTGAAGTGGACAGGGTGGGAGATTCAATGTAAGATAAAAGATAACACCCTGGCTATTAAACACACTGTTTCAAAATAACACTAAGAGAAAATTATATATCACACTTGTGTCCAGAGGAAACAAAAAAGTCAGGACGTACAGGATTTCAAAGAGATTTTTGTGATAGTTGTGGCCAAAAATGCTTGATTTTGCAGGGGCTTTTTTCAAAATAGCGATGTAATTTGCAGAGTTTTTGTATGAAATTCTTTTGCATGGTCTTTCGCAGTGATGTTTGCTGGTAAACGAGACCTTTTAGCTGGACTCATGTTCGACGCATATGACTTGAAGGGGGATTAGGCTGAACGCGCCAAATGTCAAATGTCATGTCAAAATCTGCGGAAAATCTGCTGTAATATTGCGGAGCTTGCATGATTTTGTGTTCATTTCTGCGATCGCAAAATCCTGGAGGGACTGATTGAAGAACCTAGGGCATAAACTACTTCACTTTTTGCAACAACTCATTTGTTGCTCATAATAACAAAGAGCTGAAATTTCCCTTTTGTGATTTTAATCAGGATGCTGTGATTCCAAATCTCCATTTTTGAAACAACACTGATATCAGGGCTCTGAATAAAGACCTACAAGCTTCTGTTGCCAGATTAGACAAAACATCACGCGTGTGACAGCAAAATGCCTTGTGTTCATGTGCATAATCTACACTATATGACCAAACGTCATATATGGTTTTGTTTTTTTGAACATCCCATTCTACATTTAGTTCCCCTTTGCTGTTATAATAACCTCCACTCTTCTGGGAAGGCTTTCCACTAGGTTTCTGAAGCGTGGCTGTGGGGATTTGACGGCTTTGTGCACAGGAGCATTGTCATGCTGGAAAAGGTTCGGGCCTCTTAGTTCCAGCGAACGGACACTGTAATACTACAGCATGCAAAGACATCCTACAGTTATGTGCACCAGTCTGGAGAAGGCTTTCACCCGCTCTATATGACTGTGCAAGATACAAAATGCATTTGTAAAAAGCCTTTTTACCTGCTTGCACTAGTGGAGAGATGGGATATTGGATTAGTGAAGGTGATGAGGCACTCCAGCACCTCTCCTGTCAGAAATACAGGCCCCCGAGCCATGGAGGCCACCACCTCAATCATCTAACAGTAATGAGGAGTACAGTTAAATCACCAAAAGATCACAAATACTGCACAACTGATATAAACAATGTGAGTTCACATCAACACTGCATACACTATGAGTTGAGTAAAGCTTACACAGCTTCAACAAAACAGTTCATTTTAGTACATAAAGCCACGTGACCAAAGAGAACTAATTCTCTACAAGCAATTTCTCTCTGTAGTTAAACTGCTGTAGACAGGTAACTGCTAGCAAGCCGGCTATCTAGGCCATCAAAACAATAGCTAATAATACTGCTGATTTTAGTATGTCTAATACATATGTATAACATATACAATCCCTTATACCTTGATAAAAGAAAAAAAAGATGATGTGTTATGCTCAAATTGACAAAAAATTACAGAAACCGGCAGAGACGCTTCCGAGTCTCAAAAACAAAACAAACTGAAGTGTCCAAGTATGACGTTTCCCTGAGTTTTCACTATTTCAAACGAACTATTATCTGCAGATTATACTACTAGTAATAATTAATAAGCTATATCCTTACACTTCTACTTGAATACTTTACATAACATCATGTCTAATCTACTTTTTTTTGTGTATGAATGCATTATCAGACTTTTTGAAAATATTAGAACGAAAGCACGTAAACTCCGGTATATATTTTGCTCGGCCATCAGGGAAGGCTCCGTGGCAAAGCGTGACGTATTAGTCGCGTATGAGCCGGCTACAAGACCGCAAAGGAGGAATGTATTGTCGTTGTTATTATTATTTACAAACATGAATATATTGTATGTATTTGTAATTCGTTCTTGAGGTTTTTTTTGTAGTGAACGACTTAGTCAAATGAAAACAAATCGTACGTATAGTCACGTGTGAGGTTTATTTTCTTTTGTAAATAAACTTGCGGTCTGCAGGACTCCACCTCCGTGTATATGAGTAATGGTACAGTCTGCAATAGGGCGCATGAGTTCATCTTGACTGAGCTGAATTGACTACAGTATATGGAGGAGGATTAATTAAGGACCGATTCCGGGTTGGACCGTGACTCACTGCGGCAGCGACACATTTGGTTCGGGAACATATTAGAACGTTTACGTCGGAGATATACATGTATATACATGATATACGGATGGCTCCATGGATGGATGGATAGCGTCGAGCTACAAACAAATTCACCATCGCATCCAGTGTGTAGGTCGGAGGGATAACGCCATCAACAGGGTGATTCGCACTAGTGCATGTGCATGCATGTAGTGCACTGTGGATATTGTCATCTGTAGTATTCTGGAGGTGGAGGGTTTAATCTGAGCTTCACATTCCAGCTCAAGTGAAATCTAGTGCCTTATTAGGGATTGTAGTGTAGGTTTGAGCTGCATACACCAGGCCACCAGCATGGATTTAAATGACAGCAGGTCGTTATCCGAGCTCATGGCCAGGTATGAGGGCACGGAAACCGGATTCGGTGTGCCTAAGGATGGGTGGAGGATCTGCCTGGCGCACGAGTTCAAGGAGAAAAGAAAACCTTTTCAGGCTAAAGACGTGTCCCTGTCCCACATCCTGCAGCACATCGGCCTGGGCTTCAGGTACACATTTCTCTCAAATAAACAAGTAAATAAATAAATAAATATGCCACAGCAGGAGCTCATGATGTGACGCCCACGTTCCTGTTTATTTATTATACTGTATATGCTGCTATGGATTGGCTTCTGGAGGACACAGATGCACACACAGTCTGCTTTTCTCTGATTAAAAACAAAATACAAAGTCTTAAGGTCTTATAATGCCGGAAAGCAAAGTTATTTGTGCTTTCTTTACTTCTTTTTTTTATACGTTTTTAGAAAAGGGCATTGAACTGCACTTTTCCTCGTCCTGCAGGTACAAATGTGAATGAAGTTTACCTTTTAAACAGGACTACTCTTGTACCTTTTAGTTAGATACACTACATGCACCTTTCCAGATAAAAGATACACACTAAAGGTACAAAAATTGGTCTGTTAAGTGATGTCCTCATTAAGTCTTTAAAAAAAATGTTACAGTGGTGGAAATATCAACCCATCGTGATCTTAGGTAATATATTTCTTATTTACTTCATATGGTTATTATCCTGTTTGAACTGGTCGCTTGAACTGTATAGGTTAAATCCAAACCCGAGTAACTTGAAAACAAGTAAGGCTATAAATAAAAACTTTGCCCTTTCTCCATGTAAAATATCACATCAGCAATAAAACTATAAATCTCTTGGATCTCTTGCAACGCAATTCTGCATTTAATTCCGAACAACGTGTGTTTAGAAGGAAAAAAATGTTGTAGTCTTGGATGATGAGCTGCTTGTGAATGTGGGAAAAACTGTCCAGTTATTATGCGATTACTTGTGATTATCTTTCTTGCTGACAGGTTCAAAGAAAGGTTGAGTTAGAGACATTTAGTGCTTCATCGGGTTTACAGTGGCTGGCTTTGAAAACTGAGGTGTGTGTGTGTTCACTTAGAAAAGTGCTAGGATTAAGTGATGGTGGTTTCCTTATAGGAAAGGACTAACAGTGCTGTGAAAAAGTATTGATTTTTTTTCTGTTTGTATATAGATCTCATACTAAATTGTTTCAGAAATTAAAACAAAATATAAGATAAAACAAAAGCAAGCTGAGTAAACACAAAATGCAGTTTTTAAATTATATGGTTACTTATTGATGTAAAAATAGTTATCCAGTAACAACTGGGCCTGTGTGAAAATGTATTTGTCCCCATCGTTACTGATTCCCCAAATCTATGAAACTGCATTCATAATGGGGTTCAGCTGGACTAGACGCAACCAGACCTGATTACTGCAAACCCTGTTCAATCAAATTAACACTTAAATAGAACTTTCAACAGCATGAAGTTGGTTAAAATGTCTTATCCTGTAACACACTATGCCAAAGATGAAAGAAATTCCAGAAATGATGAAGAAGAAGGTGATTTGAAATACATCAGTCTGGGAAGGGTTACAAAGCTATTTGAAAGGCTCTGTGACTCCAAAGAACCACAGTGTGGGCCATTATCTCCAAATGGGGGGAAAAAAAAAACTCGGCACAGTAATGGCCGATCTTTCAAAATTCCTCCAAGAGCACACCAACTACTCATCCAGCACGTCACAAAAGAGCAAAGGACAACATCAAAGGACCTACAGGCCTCTCTTGCATCAATAAAGGTCACTGTTCATGACCCCACTATCAGAAAGACACTGGGCAAAAATGCCGTCCATGGAAGAGTGGTGAGGTAAAAACTACTACTAACACAGAAGAACATTAAGGCTCGTCTGAATTTTGCCAAAACACACCTTGATGATCCTCAAACATTTTGGGAGAATTTTCTGTGGACTGATGAGTTGAAAGTGGAACTGTTTGGAAGACAGGGGTCCCGTTACATCTGGCGTAAACCAAACACAGGATTCCACAAAAAGAACATCATACCTACGGTCAAGCATGGTGGTGGTAGTGTGATGGTGTGGGGATGTTTTGCTGCTTCAGGGTCTGGGCAACTTGCAATAATTGAGGGAAACATGAATTCTGCTCTCTACCAGAAAATTATAAAGGAGAATGTCCGGTCTTTAATCTGTAAACTGAAACTCAAGCGCAACTGGATTATGCAGCAAGACAGTGATCCAAAGCATAGGAGTAAGTCCTAGTCCTAGAAGGAAGTGAAAGACTGATCTCCAGGTATCGGAAGTGTTTGGTTGCTGTTATTGCTGCAGTAATACACTGTCAAATTTGAAAGAACTTCTAGAAATGAAGAAGAAGAAGAATTTAATTGAAATACATCAGTCTAGGAAGGGTTACAAAGTCTGTAAGCTGAACTTTGAACCAGATTTTAAGTCTAAGGCAGCAATTTGTTTTTCACATTGGTGATAGGTGTTGGATAACTTTTTTTTTTTTTTGCTGCAATAATAATATAAAATAAAAAATCAGGATGAGGCAAATACTTTTTCACAGCACTGTATGGTATCAGTTTGTGTTGCATTCACAAGTGAATTCTTTTTAAAAAATGGCATCTTACTCCTATTGAGATGGAATTGTGCAACATGACAACAAAGCGTTACCACTGTATGTAATGCAATCTAACCAGTTTGGTAGATTGAATGTTTTTGACCTATGTAATATTATGTACCCAACACACCTTATTTCACAAGTCGTCATTTACTTTAGCAGTTTCTGCTCATGGGTTTGTGCTTTTTTTTTTTCATGAGAAAAATGAGCCTTTTTTTTTTTTAACCCACTACATTTGCTGCATTTACACCTGCACAAGCCCTCTGGTGAACTTGCATGATGAATTCCTTAACCACACCCTCACCAGTATAATAGACCATAATAACCTGGTATAACTGGCCTTAACGTACAAGGCTAAGCATAATGAACGGCATATGTGACTCTCTGCCCTTAAATGTAAAGCTTTAAAATAAATTGGATGTCACCGAACACCACATTTTAATGATAAAATTTATATGCAAGCTGTTCAGAGTAGGTTTTTCTTTTAACTGCTGCTCTTAGTAAACACTGACAGTGCATTGCTGATGACCGATATTTTTATTCTTTGACTGAATGCCTTTTACCTTGACCTGTTTTGGACTGACCAAAGGCCAGTAGAATATTAATAACCAGTGAATCATTTAAATGAGATTAGACTCTAAATATCCATGGAACAGGCATTGGATCCCAGACTTGTCACCTTATGTTACAAGAGCTACCTATTCGATTCCAAAATGAGACAAACTTAGTGTTTTTTTTCCAGAAATAACTACAGAATTAATAGTTTGTGCAGTTGAGCCTAATCTGAATTCTAATCTGAATTCTAATTCAAATCTGAATTAGAATGTTAATATTTTGAATTTCTGAAATTGGGGAGATGGATTCGCTTGCCTAGATGGTATTTTGAAAGTGAATCTAAAATGTCAATCAACTTTGATCAGAATTTTAGTTCAATATTCAGTTTCAAATGGTTTGATACAAATACAAAAACAATGCTGTTTCACAACTGAAACACAAAATATTCCTGTCATTAATGAATAAAACAAACATTAGGGACGGATTTCATCAGTCCTGGTACTGGTGTTGTGCAACATGTAGGTACGGTCTATGGCAGTTACAGTTAATAATTGATCCACAGTGATCATGGATCATACTGCGAGTCTGTGTTAATGATTGAACTGGGACTTAAGTGACTTGCAACGCATGAAAAATCTGTACATATGTTTTATTTCAGTTGGATAGGAACAAAGCAGATGTATAGTTTCTGCTCATGTACAAATCTTCATGTTCACTTACACTGGTCAACTACATGGTCTTTGATTTTGATTTATGGGCGGATGACTGATGCATGAGAACCATGCGGATGTGTACTGATATACTTTGTTGTAAACAGGCTGCAAGCTTTTACTACACTTACACATTAGTTATAAGGGTCATGCACTAAAGCAGAATTGCACATTTCTTCCTTTTAACACTGTGCTGAGAGCTGAGTTTAATGACTTTTTAAATTTATTTATATTGAGCATGGTGAAGAACTAAGACAAGGTGTATGAAAAAGGGCAACCATAAATTCAGACAGAGACATTCCTCAGCTTTGTCCTGTCAATCCCACAGTGCTGTCTGCTCCCTTTTGGTCCTGCCTTCATTCTGAGTGCTACAGTCCTGCAAACAGCTGTGCATGACTTTCTAAAAGACAGAAAAACAGAAGAGACTGGAGATATAGAGCCTAAATATTAAACAAAAGACATGTACATGCGGGGGCACTCTTAAACAAACTGCATATTGTTGCAAATGTGGATGTTCAGCATTGCTGGAACAATGTCCTATGCACAGATAAGACAACAGTTAATGTGCCCTCTTCATTTTATTGGTGGAGACTGCAAACCTCAGCGCTACTGTCAGTCATGAAGAAAAGAGTAGAACGGCTTTGTGCTGCTTTGCTCTCTCCAGCCTGAAGCCCACATGAAGTCTGGTTTCTATCAGGAGATTCTATAGCACAATGCCAGGATATCTCTGTGCTCTAAAACCAAAGATCATTGCTTAACAATGTGACACAACAAGTAACGCAACAACAGAGAACTCAAACAGAGGAAACTTTCTGTGTTTCTCAGTGGCTAATATTATTCCCTAGTTTATTTTATGGCTTCGGTGAAGAGTGCCTTGAGGGAATTAGCGTTCCTCTTGTTAATAATCAACATGTGCCAACATGTATGTGCTGTAGGTAACAACTGTAGTGCTTCCCAAACCTATTTTCCTCATAGATAAAGTGTGTGACTCTAACATGGTGGGTAATGAAATAGTAATTAAAGGTAAATTCCACCCTAAAACACGCTAAATATGTTTATATTGAAATATTTGTGATGTCCTGAGCGATTGTGGTGCTGATTTGTTTTTGTTGCTGTATTTTCCGTTTTAACTCTTAGAAACGAGCGGTTGTCTGCTGCACTGATGTAACAGGGTGACATTGCTAGCGTAGTTACACTGGTGGTTAATAGATTAAAAATGTCTCAATAAATGTACGTGTGTGTGTGTGTGAAAGAGTGAGTGATGTTTTCTGTTTTGACTGAAAAACCATTCGTGCAGAAATCCAGAGGTTTAAACTTCTCACAAGCATGTCAAACAATAGTGGAAAAGCAGGCAGTTTATTTAGAAAAGGGAAGGCGGTTTAGACTCTTGTGTAAGGTTGTGTAATTATTTTAAGTGTAATTATTTTAAGTTTTTTTTTTCAGGCAGTGCATTGTGTCATACTCTGAGTACATCTATGCGATAGAAACAATGATCACTATAATTCCTGTTTTAAAAGGAAAGTGTTTACAAAATTACTCCTAAACTGTGAATATAATAGACCTTAGATTTGGAGATGCTTACACCCAACTCAACAAAAATATTCTTTTTTGTTTTTTTTTTCCCTCTCAGCCACACAATTCCTACTCTCGGATCGATTATTTTTCTTGGATTCTAAACTACTTTCTGCTGTAAACCATATTGATTATGAAACCATTGTTCTATCTGATCATGCCACATTACAATTACAACTAATCTTCCCTAATATACATACATCCACAACCTGGCGAATGGACAATAGTTTACTAGATTATGCAACACATGTTGAATTTACAAGATCCCAAATAGTTTTTATATGTAAACTAACAAAACCCCAGAAGTCTCTAAAAGTATGGTATGGGAAGCACTGAAAGCCTATTTTCGTGGTCAAATGATTTCTCGTTATGCACATATGACTAAAATGACAAAAATAGAAGAGACATAATTTAATAGAACAAATCTCCTACTCCGGAACTTCTTACAAAAAGGTTAACGCTGCACACGGAATTGAAACAGATGAGACTACTAAATTAATAAACCGTTCCAGACATAAATATTAAATAAATAACCAAGAATGTAACAATTTTAGGTTAAACTGTATTCAACTGAGTCAACAAAAGAAGTCAAATTTTGGATGACTTCTTTTGATAATTTGAATACTCCTTCCATTAAAGAGGATGATTCAGAAATTCTCTAGAGGAACCTATTACTCTGGAAGAAGTTAAGCTAGCGATATGTAGTTTTACGTTAAAGGTGCCTGGTCTTGATGGGTATACGCCTGAATTTTACAAGGTATTCATTTACAGAAGTTGCCCCTGTCCTTCTAGATGTTTTTAATGAACCATTAGAAAGGGGCCTTCTCCCAACTAAATTTTACCAAGCATCGATTTCTTTACTACATTAAGAAGGCGAAGATCCACTTGGTCCAGCATCATATAGGCCAGTGAGTTTGCTAAATGTAGACACCAAAATTTTAGCTAAAATAATGGCCATAAGATTAGAAAATGTGCTCCCAACAGTAATTAATGAAGATCAGACAGGGTTCATTAAATTAGACAAATGGTGTATAATATTCGTAGATTACTTTATGTAATATAGTCTTTTAAATCAAGGCCCCAATCCGAAATACTTATATCATTAGATGTAGAAAAAGCCTCTTTTCATCCCTGTCAAGGTTTGGTTTTGGATTGCAGGTGTGAAGCTTTTGTTAAACAAATAATTCATCATATTCCAATTCCCCAAACCAATCTGTAATGGAATTGATACTTATTCAAGATATTTGAGAAACTGTCTCAGTTGACATGCACAACTTTGGAACACTTGATATATCCCTGGGAGAATGAGATTGCAGAGGAGCAATGGCAGGTAGCCCTTAAACAGATTCATAGCTCATTGGTATGTGAAGACATGGCCTCATACAATTTCAGATAATACATCAGTTACATTGGTCTAAACAGAAACTCAAGAAGATATTTCCAGATACGGACCCTTTGTGCGATCGCTGTGGGCTGGGCATCATTAGCCCATAGTTCTGGAGCTGTTCAAAGTTATCAAACTACTAGAATAGTGTTTTTCTGACCTTATCAAGAATATTGTATAGACCTTATCAAGAATATTGTATATATTTTATATTGATGGTGGTTCTAGGAATTGTAGTGACTAACATCATTAACAACTGTGAGGAACAAAATATGGTATCATTCATCACTTTACTAGCACAAAGATTAATCTTACTCAATTAGAAACAGAAAACTGCACCAACACGCACAAATATAATGAGGGATGTAATTAAACACTTGGAACTAGAGAGAATTAAATTCTCTCTGGAAAAAAAAGAAAATACATTTTACAAAATTTGGCAACCTTTTATAGATAAATTCAATGATGTTAAGTCTGCCGACGAGAGTTAAACTAGTCCCTTATTCTTAATGAGTAAATTAAGAATAGGAATAAATTAATAAATAGACTGTTGAAGTAACCATCACCCCCCCCACCCCAAAATTGGTCAGGAAGAGGCACTGACCGTTTGAAAGTGGATATTTATTTATGTGTGAATGTGTATGTGGAGGTTTATATGTACTTTATGCTTTTATTATGTTTGTGAAAAAAGTCAATAAATAAAGTTAAAAGAAAAGAAAATGACTCCTAAACTGATGTAGTTTCTTTTATATTTGTGTGTGCAGGTATTTAAAATGGTGGTACCAGAGAACAAAGATTGAGAAGAAAGCACCCTTCATAGACATATTCAATGCTTTGCCTCTAAGGCCGATTTATGGTAAGTGCTCAGTGTTCTGCAGACATCCGGCAAAAAAAAGAAAAGTTAAAATGATTAGAATGATCCTTCTTGTGTGTAGGTGCCCCCCTGGGTGGCATTGGGGGAGGAAGCATTACACGTGGATGGAAGGGAGAGTTCTGTAGGTGGCAGCTTAACCCAGGAATGTACCACTACAAAACAGTCATTGCTGACCAGGTAAATGGCTGACTCTGCTTGGGTGCATGACACTAATTATATATGGGTGACAAATGGAAAAAAACAACAACACACCATTAAGTGTGGTAGTAAAGTGTTGGGCCACCATGAGCCTCCAGAACAGCTTCAATACACAGATTCTACAAGTCTCTGGAACTTTAAGGGAGGGATGAAGTCCATCTTTCCAAAAATACTCCATCATTTGGCGTTTTGATGATGGAGATAGTGTGTAACTCGTCATTCCAAAGTCTCCCATAGATTTTCAACTGGGTTGAGATCTGGTGACTGTAGGCCATTATGTCATCTTCATCAAACCATTCATAATCTCAACCTTCCTGTGCTGTGGATGGGAGAAGGGTCATCCTGGACATGACCACTCCTCTCAGGATAGAAACATTTCATCATAGGATAAAGGTGATCAGTCAAAAGAGTTTGACTAAGATCCCAGTAAAGTGTACTGAAATACTGAAATCTAACCCTGGTCTACCTGTAATAAATGTGTGCTAGGTGGCAGGTGGATATGGAGGGTTTTAAAAAATTTTTTTGTAATATATATATATATATATATATATATATATATATATATATATATATATATATATATATATATATATATATATATATATATAAACACATTGTATGGTCATGAATATTCATAGAACCTGCATTTGTTTTGAAGCTAAAGGTATAGAGATGTTCATAGGCTGTTTTTGTAGCTTCTGGGGCATACATATATTAAACAACAATAATTATAGCAATAATAACAACAAAAAATTCACTGTTGGAGTGCTGTGTGATTGATAATGTGCCTTTCTCTCTAGTGTTCTTCACTTGGACTGCTCTAAAAGCAAAATGTATGCATGTCCATCCCTCCTTACCTTATTCTATTTCCTGCTCACAGTTTACAGTTTGCCTACGTAGGGATGGTCAGACAATCTATCAGCAAGTGTTGTCCACCGAACGTCCTCACACACTGCAGGACTGGAACTGGGGTTACTGTGGTGCGTTCGCGTTCTACCATGCACTCTATCCCCGAGCCTGGACCGTCTACCAGCTGCCCGGCCAGAACGTCACCCTTACCTGCAGGCAGGTGTCACCTGTCATCCCACACAACTACAAGGTGACTGACTGAAGCAAATTACATGTTCATCATGATTAATGAGTTTTGTGCTTTTGTATTCTCAATACATTGTTTGTCTTAGCTGCATGGTATTATAGCTTCTGTTGATGGTCATAATGTAATAAATAAAGTCGCTACGCAGCATTTTGGTCTTATGTTCCAAAAATAAAGAACTTGCTTTAATATCCAGCAGGCTCCTTCAATTAGTTAGTTAGTTAGTTAGTTCCGTCCGCGCAGCGGGGCGCAGCGGGCAACAAGCATTCGCCAGCGGGCTCGGTCGGAAGCGTCGATTTCCACATCTTCCCACTTGACATCGAGCGCTCGTAGATCTTCCATGAATGTTCGTCGCCAAGTATTCCGCGGCCGCCCTACTCTTCTCTTCCCCCGTGGCGGCATCCAGCGCAGCGCGATCTTTGCGTGGCGGTGGTCAGACATCCGTAGAATGTGTCCTGCAAAGCGCATTCTTCGCTCTGCGACCATTTCTGCCAGGCTGCGGGAGTTTGTTCTTCTTAGAATTTCTTCATTTGAAATACGATCACGGTATGATACACCGAGTATTCTTCTCAGGCATCATTGTTGAAACACATTCAGCTTGTGGATGACTGCCCTCGAGCTCTTCCAAGTTTCAGATGCATAGATGGCAGTTGGGATGATGATGCTATTAAACAGGCGAAGTTTGCTGTTGGTGTGGATAGTTCGCCTAGCCCAAATCGGTTGTAGCTGTTGGAAGACTGCAAATGCTCTGCCGATTCTGCGATTGACATCCATGTTAGTCCCACCATCCGCAGCCACAATGCTGCCAAGGTAGGTGAACTGTTTGACTTCTTCGATCAGCTGGTTGCTCACCGTGATCCGCACCAGCGTCATCCGGCCGACGGCCATGACGTTGGTCTTGTCAGTGCTGATCCGTAACCCAACTTTGGCTGCTTCGTGCTCCAGGCTAGTGGTCATCTCCTGTAAGACTTTCCCATTCTGCGCCAATAGCACAATATCGTCGGCGAATTCCAGGTCGGTCAGGCGTCCCTGGCCTGTACACGGAATTCCAGACGCTGGCTGTGTTAGTGCTCGTCGCATGACGAAGTCCATCATCATGAGGAAAAAGAATGGTGAAAGAATGCAGCCCTGTCTGACTCCAGTCTCGATGGTGAAAAAGGCAGTATGACCTGTGTCCGTCCGGATGCAACAGCTAGAATCCTGATATAAGTTCTGGAAAACGGCGATAAACCGCTGTGGAATGCCATATAGCCGTGCGATGTTCCAAAGCGATTTCCGGTGGACGCTGTCAAACGTCTTCTTAAAATCTATAAAGTTGACCAAGAGCGGTTTCTGATATTCGGAGCTTTGTTCAATGATGTTTCGAAGAGCAAAGATTTGTTCAGTGCACGACCGACCGCTTCTAAACCCAGCCTGTTCGTCCCGTAGAGCCTGTTCGACTGCTCGCAGTATCCGTTTGAGGAGGACGAGACAAAATACCTTGCCTGGAACAGACAGAAGGGTGATGCCTCTCCAATTGTTACAGTCTGCGAGATTACCTTTCTTAGGTAATTTGACGATGACACCCTGTCTCCAGTCATTTGGGACCCGTTCCATGTGCCAGCAGTCATTGAGCAGCGTAGTGAGCACCCGTACAACTTCATCACCACCCGCTTTCAGCATTTCTGCCGAGATTTGGTCAAGACCAGGTGCTTTGTTGTTTTTTCAGATGACGAATCGCTGCAGCGACCTCAGCATCCATGATGTCGCTCATGTCCACTTCCAGCTCACAGGGAGGAGGAAAGACTGTAAAGTCGTGCGTGGCTACGGGAGCCGGCTGGTTTAGGGTGTCTTTGAAATGTTCCACCCAACGCACGTCCTGCTCTTCTTTGCTAACTAGCATCCTGCCGGTTGTATCCCTTATCGGCCCAGTGGAACCGCTTCGGGCCCGAGTGAGATCTCTGACCACACGAAAAAGAGTCCTGCTGTCACCCTGGTCCGCAGCCAGTTGTGCTTCAGTGCCCTTCAGTGCCCAGCCAGTCCTTCTTGTCTGCTCGGCAACTACTCTTGACCCTGCGGTCGAGTTCTCGGTACGCCTGCGATGCTTCATTTCGCTCCTCTTCGGTCTTTGCTTGATCGCGCTGACGTTTCTTGACCCGTCTTTCATCAAGCAACGACCATGTCCGGTCCTGAATCCACCGTTCTCGCTGCGTTCCACGCCGTCGACCAATCGTTCTCTCTGCCGTCTCTATGGCAGCATCCTTGATCTGTGCCCATTGTTCTTCGATGCTGGCCGAGTTGTCAAGAATCTGGAATCGATTAGCGAGTTCAATGTGGAAGTGCTCGGCGTTCACACGGTCCTTCAATTTCTCGGAGGCAAATGACCGAACGGTGTTGCGTCCGGCCACTCTTTTCAATTTTAGTCGGATTGAAGTCACAAGCAAGTGGTGATCAGATCCGACGTCGGCGCCGCGAAAAACCCGTACGTCACGTAAAGCCGAGCGCCACCGTCGATGGATGCATACATAGTCGATTTCATTGTGAGTGGCCCCATCTGGTGACCGCCACGTCTTTTTGTGAATCCGTTTGTGAATGAAATATGTATTCCCGATGCAAAGGTTGTTAAGATTGCACAGGGATAGGAGACGCTCTCCATTATCGCTCGTTACTGCTGCCGATCCATGAGGTCCGATCACGTTTTCCCAGCCCTGCCGGTCGCTACTGAGTTGCGCATTCATGTCGCCAAGGAGGATCTTTATGTCATGGTTGGGGATAACCGTGATTGTGTCTTGCAGTTGGTCGTAGAAGGCGTCCTTCTCTTCATCATCTGCCTCATTTGTCGGTGCGTAGACTTGAATAACAGTAATTTTAGCATGGCGAGACTGAAATCGGGTGGTAATTATGCGATCACTGATCGGTTTCCATCCAACGAGTGCCTGTGCCGCGGTTTTGCTCAGGACCATCCCGACACCGTGCACGTGATGTTCTTTGGCTCCCGAATACAGGACGATCTTCCTGTCGCTTATCATTTTTCCATTACCCGTCCACCTCATTTCGCTGACACCAAGAATGTCAAGCCGGTAATTGTCGAATTCGTGCAGAAGCTGCTCCAGTCTCCCACACTGGTACAACGTTCGCACGTTCCAGGTTCCAATTCGTGTGATCGTATTGGCGTCGAGTATCCCATTTTGCATCGGGCGCTGGACGACCTTTCGGCTTTGCTCCAGCACCGTCATCAAGGGAGAAACAGGGTCATCGCGCCGGTATTGTTTAGACCGCTGGTTTTTGCTTGTTGTTTCCGTAGCAAGATAGATTTTACGGGATCAGGGTGCTAGCCTGATGCCCAACCCTCCTCCTTTTTCACCCGGGCTTGGGACCGGCGTCGGCGGAGATCTCCTTCAATTACCAGTTAAAAAAAAAATAAAAATTACCAGTTAAAAAAAAAAAAAAGGCTTTTCACTTTAGTATTTAAGAATACTGCAACATTTTAAGTAATTATTGTAACACTGTTTAAGTATCATATTGTGTTCTGTACAATTACGTTCCTTCAATCTTTGCTCTCACTTACATGGGTGCTTATAAAACCTACACATTTCAAAGGATGGATTGTGTTAAACATTTACAACATTTACACATTCGAATATTTAATTAAATTTGTATTTTTTTTTATTATTGTAAAGAACCTGCCCTGTTTGATGTCTGCATTTGCATTCACAGGACTCAAGTTTTCCGGTTGCCGTGTTTGTGTGGGATATAGAGAACAAGAATGACTACGCACTGGATGTCACAATCATGTTTACCATGGTCAATGGATCAGGCCACAAGGAGGAAAAATGTGGCGGTCATTGGAATGAACCATTCCACTTGGAAAAAGAGGGCGAGTCAGTGTCAGGGGTTTTGCTTCACCACTGCTCAGCGGTGAACCCGTACACACTGTGTATGGCATCTCGAGAACAGGTGACACACCTTATTAATTGAGTCAGCTCAGCTAAAATAATTTTATGCTTTTTTGTTATTTATTGTTTTTATTCTGTGTAATAGTTTTTTTGTTTTGTTTGTTTGTTATGCTACAGTACTGCCAGCGGTATATCAGGTTTATATTCATGCTCTCCTTGTAGTATATTATTGTTTCTGTAGTAAAAACGTACACAGGAACCTTATGGTAGCTGCTGCACATAATCTAGGTCTAATAATAAACAGATGAAATAAACAAGAAAAAATGATGATCGTTGATCTCCAGTGTCTAGCCCTTTATAGCTGTTCTGGGAAAGTGTTCAGGATCATGGACTTTGTGCTTTGTGGTTTCTCAGTAACAAGACAATTACAATATTTGTCTTAATGATTTCAAAAGAGAAAATAGGAGAAGCTGGTTTTCCAGATGTTCCACAACATTAAATGTTATAAATGGATAAAAGTATGGTATGGCATTCTTTAATTTATAATAAATTGTTAGCACTGATTGGCAAAATGCTGTGTATTAAGAGGAATAAAATACTTCAGGATTGGCCGTTGCAGAGAAATAAACAAACTTTGGTGCTGAAACTCCACTTCATGTTGGGCCATATCAACCCCTCATCACTGATTATTTTTCTATAACAGCACATCCAGTGTGTTTTATTTGCTACATAAGATATGTATAATGTCAGATTTCACTTTTAAGTGTCTGTATCATTCATTGGTAAAAGGCTATATGTGCTTAAGCATTTCATTTCATAACTTTCATTTCTTATTAACTAATTTTCCACTAGTTGAATGATTCCCTTTTGCCACAAACAGCGCTAGTGAACATTTCCTGTGTGTGCAGGTTATTTCTTAATGCTTTTTGAATGGGGTTTAGTCCAACAGAAAGATTACCCACCAGACTGCTTTCAGTCCTAACGACACTGGAAAAGCTGTTTGGAGTGATCTGATAAGTGATGGCCAGTTAGACTCACCCACTGGCTCCAGCCCTCCAATTCAGAGAGGAGAGACAGTGGCAGCGGCACTGGCGGTGGGCTGCTCTGTGCCTGCTCATGGACACAACAGCCTGGAGTTCTGCCTGGCCTGGGACATGCCAAAAATTACTTTTGGCTCGAGGGAAAGAGAGCACATCAGGTATACATACCTGTTGTTTTGGTATAATTACATTCCAGGATTAAATAATGAAATACGCCAGTTCATTTATCTGCATTGCCAGACATTTACCATACACTGACCACAAAACAGTAATGGAATATTGTGGGTTTTTCTGTTAGACGTTATGCACGTTACTATGGTACCAAAGGAAACGCAGGCCCAGCTCTTTCACACTACGCACTTACACATTACAAAGACTGGGAGAAGGGCATTGCGGAGTGGCAGAGACCTATTCTGGAAGATGGGTAAGGAGATCCTTTAGGATTAACTGCATGAACTGTAGTGTAGACCTGGAGTGCAACAGCCAGCATTTTGATTGAAAGGCTTTTGCTTGAATTTTTTTTGTCAGACAAATAGTGAAACTGTGATAATAGTGAAGAAGTGATACTTCTGAATTTGTTTTCACATAGTTATGTCATTCTGCATTACAAAGTAACAGTAAATTTCATAAAAATAGCCTGTGTATATCTGTATGCATGTGTGTATAAATTATGTATATAATTGTGTGTGTGTGTGTGTGTGTGTGTGTAATATATATATATATATATATATATATAATATAATATAATATAATATAATATAATATAATATAATATAATATAATATAAACCTTTATGTATTTGTCTGTGATTTTTATTTTTTTCTTAGTTCTCTCCCTTCCTGGTATAAATCAGCCTTGTTTAATGAGTTATACTTTGTTGTGGATGGGGGCACGGTGTGGTTGGAGCTTCCCGAAGACTGGGATGTTAGTGGAGGGCTTCGCCCAGAAGAAGGTGGTCTTCCTGCACAGCCCCCTGTCCTCAAGGAATATGGCCGCTTTGCCTATTTAGAGGGTAAGTATCTGGACTTGGATCTCTAGACTTGGCATCAAGCTTGTTTTAAACAATGATTGCACCTGTTGTGACTGCCCAAGCTAGATCTTTGCCTAGTTGAATAAGCATGTAAATTTGAAAAACACAAAATTATTTGTTTTTGAGCATGACTGAGGTGGAGTACTTTTCTGCTTAACATTTAAATGTCAGTTGATTGTGGTTATGCTGTGTTATGCTGGACGCGACTTAAAGTGGTTGTTTGGTGCCATGAAAGCAAAATCAGTCAAATCCAACTTTAATTTCCAGATAGTTACTTCAATTTGGCAATGGATACCAGCTGAAATGACCCTGAAGTGTTAACCCTGCATTTTTTTTTTCTGTAACCTTTCCTGTTTGTAGGTCAGGAGTACAGGATGTACAACACATACGATGTGCACTTCTATGCCTCCTTTGCACTTATCATGCTCTGGCCCAAACTGGCTCTGAGTCTACAGTATGATATTGGTGAGAGGAACTGTTCTCACATTCCATGTGTTTGTTATTAAGTATTTTACATGCACCCTATTCAGTAATTATCCCCCCCCTTTTTTTTTTTTTTTTTTTTTACCAATCTTCTCCTTATTCCTCCGTCTCTCATTCCTTTCCCAGCTGGTAGTGTGGTACAGTATGACCCCACAGAAAGGGTGAACCTCATGAATGGGCATTGCTCACCTGTTAAGACCAGGAATGTAGTACCTCATGACATTGGAGACCCAGGTTAGTAATAATCCAACTGCCATCAAGAATATGTACTTACTCACAAGAATATGTACTTACTGCTTTCATGTCAGTGTTAATTTGCCTCTTGCGTTTCATCTAGCCTTGTGCTAAACCAGACTGACTTTCTCTGATTGTCTCAACAACTACGGTAGTTTAAGTCAACTGTACCTGAACAGAGTATTAAGAAGCCATCCTGGCACAAAAGATGTGTTTGTTTAATTACTTACTTAATTAATTAATTACTTAATTAATTTTCATAAAATGGACTGCTATCCATGTAAATAGTGACTTTAATCACCGGCAGCTGTTGCCATGGTGGCCCTGACTGGAAAAAAATGCATTAATGTCAAAACCACAAAATTACAATCACAAGATCTAAACAAACAGTAATTAGAAACGGAGTGTTTGATATTTTATGCTGGTTACAAAAATGTCATTTAAAACAGCAAGAGAAGAAGTGCTTACTGCATAAGAAGATAAATTGATCTCAAAAGAGCAGCTTTCATTTTTGTAATGCAACTGGTAACATTAAAAACTTGTAACTAGAAGCTGATCACATAGCTAAATGAGTTAAGAGTAAATTAATCACTGATGCTGAAGAATGTGCTCTGAATTCATTGAAATAGTAGTGCCATTCCTGTGTACTGTCCTTTATACATTAAACATTATAAGGTAATGTTTTATTTGAATGCCGTAAGAATGTCAAATGGATTTGCCTAAATTTCATGTTGTACTGACACTAGCTAAATTGGGTGAAGAGCTTGCTAAAGCCACAGGAAGCAACTCCAATTCAGGCAATGCTAGCTATCTATGCATATAGTCATTAATTTGTGTCTGAGCGAGTTCAAATATTTCTGCCTTTGTTGGATTTACTGCTGGAGTCACTGAAAATTACAAACTTTTTCCTTATTTATTAGATGACGAGCCTTGGCAACGTGTCAATGC
Organism: Ictalurus punctatus; assembly: GCF_001660625.3. Classification (NCBI taxonomy): domain Eukaryota; kingdom Metazoa; phylum Chordata; class Actinopteri; order Siluriformes; family Ictaluridae; genus Ictalurus; species Ictalurus punctatus. The sequence continues at coordinate 25,023,057 of NC_030422.2, forward strand.
CTATCAAATTCATGACACGGCAGACTGGAAAGACCTGAACCTGAAGTTTGTTCTGCAGGTGTACCGTGACTACCACCTAACTCAGGACCTGCAGTACCTGATGGACATGTGGCCCATCTGCCAGGTGAACTGGATGCGTAACTGCACTGATTTAGCTGCAATGTCTGCTGAAATAAGAAAGGGGGATCATTAGTATTCTCTTCCAAGGTTGCAGGGATGTTAAGCAGTGCAAAGAAAAGTTGATGATATGATGGAGTCAGAAAACCTGTGGCGTGGAGAGTAGAGTCTAGTAGAGAACCTATGCTGTATTTGACTTATCATGGAAGTGGGACGTCAGAGCTCAGAATTACATCATTTTCGACCTTCATGCATTTGAGAAATGTGGAGGGGAAACACAGACACATCTATGCTTGTCTTTTGTTAGCAACAAGTTAACAAAACTAAACTAAAGTGTTATGACCTTTAGTGAAATGTAGCACTAGAACCCAGGAGTGATTCTGTGTTGATGAGTGCTCTAAAATTCCTTAGTCTTTATCATTTTATCATTTAGAGGACTCATAGGAGAAGACTCTGTGCTGTTATGCTGTCAGTGGGAGGTTGCACAAAGTACTAAATGCAGGGGTGCAAATAATTGTGACAGGTGGTTTTGGTAGAAAAATATTTTTTGATCAAGGTTTTTATGTTCTTTAAATAAAAGTACTTCAAGTACAGTTTAGATATATTTTATATTTTCAGGGTGAGAGTAAGTTAATAATTATAAAGACTTTTTTTCACAAAATTTTTTACTCATCTTTACCAAAGGTCCAAAAAATTATGGAGATAATTGTAAATAAGCTATAAGTTTTATTTTGCTGGTTTAATAACCTGAAATACATGCTACTATTTTCAGCATGAGTTGATGAGGGACTATACTGATATTATTATTATTATTATTATTATTATTATTATTATTATTATTATCTAGTTACATGCACCTTACCTGGTATTAGCTGAACATGTCAGCTTACCTGATGTTGGTTTGGTTCTTTCAGGTGGTTATGGAGACTGAAATGAAGTTTGATACAGATGGGGATGGCCTAATAGAGAACTCCGGCTATGCTGACCAAACTTATGATGGCTGGACTGTAACAGGACCCAGGTTAGTTTTAAGTGGAGGGAGAGGAAAAAGTGAGATGTTTTTGTGAAGTCCTAGGAACAAAGAGGCAGGCATGGCAAAATAAAGTATGTGAAGTATGAACCTTGTACAGTGAATGAAAAACAAGTTCATAGACATGTTCATCCTGTTGCAAATGCAGTACAGACAAAGTAGGCTACAATAGATACACAAGAGGACATGAAATCCATGGGTACAAACTGACCCATCAGGCTTCCACAGGAGAAAACACTGCATCCAGTTTCAGTCATCACATTCTTTAATGTCAAAACCATTTTTTTCTTTAGATTTAATAGCTGGTATTCTCTCAATGCTAGTTTTTTTTTTCTTGGTCTTCCTACATCAGAGAGGGTGGAGTTATGATTCTGCAGTGCACATTACTAGCCACAACATTCAAATGTGCTATTAGTAGTTATATAGTCCCAGGCCAGTTATAAGGTTACGTGTAATTTGTTGAACATATCCAAAATGGCCTAAGGTTTGTGGACACCTGACCATCACACCCATATGCGAGCCTTCCCCAAACTGTTGCTACAAAGCATTATATAGTATCATTACAATTTCCCTTCACTTAGGGGTCCAACATGTTCCAGCATAATAATGCCCCTGTGCACAAAGCGAGCTCCATAAAGACATGGTTTGCCAACATTGGTATGGAAGAACTTGAGTGGCCTGCACAGAGCCCTGAGTTTAACCCCACTGAATGCCTCTCATGCACCGTGCACATACTCATTCACACCTAATGGCATTTAGTGTAGCCAGTCCACTGGCATTTTTGGGAAGCATTTTTGCAGCACTTTGTCATACCTGTTTAACATATTTTAACATGAGGTATACTTCCATTGCTGTATCAGTAGAGTGTTTTGAAACAAATGTTTGAAATTAGAAACAAAAAATGTTTTACTCCTTGCTATTAATTTGTGGTGTTTCAGTGCATACTGTGGGGGTCTGTGGCTGGCTTCGCTGTGTGTGACGTGTAAGATGGCACAACTTCTTAAAAATGACTCTGTGTATGAGCGCTACAGAGACATCTTGAAGCGAGGCAGTGCCGCCTTTGATAAACTACTGTGGAATGGTGAGTTTACCCTTAGACTGAAATTATGTGATCAAATTCAGCCCAATCTGAAGAGAACTGCATAAATGAAGGGAGAAAACTAGACTAGACACTGAGCCACTGATTTACTGAGATCACATGTAACGCACTAATTTGTGTGTGCAAGAGGATAAATTCCAAGCAAACAGTGGGTATGTTGAGTACAATTTTTAAAAAAAAAGAAAAAAGATATTCCCATGCAAAGTAGGGGTGGAAACAATATGTAAATTAGGTTTTGCAAGGCTGTGAGAGGTATCGAAAAACCATACAAAAATACAGTATGAACTGAACACGAGTACCTGTTCTGTTCCTAGAGTAGGGTGTGTGAAAACTTTTTCATAGTTTATATTTAAATGCTTTTGGCATCAGAGATGTGAATGTGTGGTGAATATAATATGAAAACAACTTTGCTGTGGTTATATTGTCAGCAATTTAAGAAACGGTTTGATTATTTTGAGATACCAAAGCACAGTCTTGTTAGAATAGTGAATGGTAGAATTTTGCCCACTTTTGCTTAAAATGAAATTTAATACACGGTCTTCAAATTAATGTATTTGTGTCGAATCCCATGTATTTTGCACTTTTATGCAGAAACACCCTAAATTGCATACAGTCATGTGGGGGGGAAAAAAAAAAAAAAAGGTACATGGAAAATTTTTTTTTTTTTTTTTTTTTTTTTTTTTTTGGACATATTTGGACAAGCAAACATTTGATCTTTTTTTGAAACAATGCCTATTAATCAAGTTGCTATACTTGAACAAAACCCCAAGGAAAATAGCTTTTTCAATCATTATTCAAAAGAAATATCAATAGATGTGGTATTTTTCTGTGAAAAAGTAAGTACATCCTTGGCCTCAGAAGCCAGTATTGCTCCATTTAGCAGAAATAATAACTGGTAGGCATTTTGCATAATTTTCCACCAGTCTCTGACATCGGCTTGCTGGAATTTTTGACCACTCAAAATGCAGGTTGTTTGAAGGTTTTCCTGCATATGCTGCCTGTTTCAAAGCCCTTCCCACAATGTTTTAGTGTGTTTCAAGTCCAGGCTTTCACTAGGCCATTCCATAACCCTCCATTTCTTCTTTTTGAGCCATTCCTTGGTGGATTTGCTAGTGTGCTTAGGATCATTGTCCTGTTGAAAGGTCCTCTTTCGGTTCAACTTCAACTATCGGACAGATGGCCTCACATTATCTTCAAGCAGTGATATGATGCAGAATTCATAATTGAATCAATGTATGCAAGCTGTCCAGTCCCTGGGGCAATGAAGCAACCCCAAACCATAACATTTCCACCACCGTGCTTCACAGTTGGTATGAGGTGCTTCTCGAGCAAAGCCAAACATGTTTACCATTACTGTGGCCAAACAACTTTATCTTTGATTCGCCTGTCCAGAGCACATTATTACAAAATGCTCATTGGCAAAATGTAGTCTTGCTTTACTCTTCATTTTAGAAAGCAAAGGCTTTTTCCTGGCACGCCTCTCATGCAGGTCAAATTTCTGCAATATTTTTCTGATTGTAGAAACACACACTTTGACACCAACAGTTGCAAGACTTACTAGCAGATCCTGTGATGAAATGTGGTTCTTGGAGACTTCTTTTTGCATCAGGCGGTCTGCTCTTGGGCTGAATTTGCTGAGATGGACAGTCCTGGACAAATTGGCAGTCGTTTGAAATCTGTGGCATTTGTAGATGACTTCCCTTACAGTGGAATGATGTATATCAGATAATTTGGAGATAATTTTAAACCTCTTGCCAGACTCTTAGGCATCCACAACCTTTTTCTGAAGGTCTACAGAAGTCTAGATCTTGGCATGATGACACCACACACCTCAATAACAACGGGAACACCACACACTAGATGTGAGAGGGGTATAAATAAGACAGGTTCCACCTGCAGGTTCTAATCACTTGCGCCCAATCTTGAACATCTGATTCTCATTTTATGGATTTGAAGGTGTGATTACTGTAGTGGTGTGCTTAATTTTTCCATGTGACTAATCTGTTTGTTTGTTAATTTAAATTTTGAAAATTAATACAGTATTTCAATTGCATGTCATTCGATAGAGTGCATCACCTTTAATAATAGGCATTGTTTCAAAGAGGATCAAATGTTTACTTGTCCAAATATGTTTAAAAATAATAATAAAATTTCACCCAGCAATTTCTATAGGGTGTACTTATTTTTTCACATGATTGTATTCACTAAGGGTGAATAATATACAGAATTGAACAACACATGCTATTATTCTCATTTGAAAGGACACAGTCCTCCATCACCCTTGATAGTACATCAGC